>NW_003298824.1:0-10116 GCF_000151645.1 Tuber melanosporum | reverse complement strand
TTTCCGCTAACAAAAAAATTCTTCAATCAATAGGTGTCGCACCAGGGGTGTAACCGGTACGAGTACTCGGTTACTTGGTTTGTTTTAAAGGTATCGCTTTAAATAAAACCTTGGTTTGTTTTAAGTCTCGCTTTGATACTTGGTTTGTTTTAAGTATCGTTTGATAATTGGTTTTGTTTTATGTTTTGTTTTAAGTATCGCTTTGATACTTGGTTTGTTTTAAGTATCGTTTGATACTTAGTTTTGTTTTATGTTTTGTTTTAAGTATCGCTTTGTTACTTAAAGAGTTTTTCCAAAGTGTATCGATTGATACCTTTGATTAGTTTCGTTCATGCTAGACATGATCTGATTTGTGTATTTAAAGACCCCCTGTTACTAGGATAGAAAAGGCAGACGTCGACAGACAGTATTTCAATATACTTGGTTGAACGGTTACTTCTTTGTTCCTCAGTACACCCTCGTAGCCTCCTTTAGTTCTCAGCTGTCGCCTCCTCTCTGGAAGAGCAGGCCACCTGCCAACTATCGTATCTTTACCGATAATGTCATTAGCACCTTGCGAACACGTTACATTTCGTTAACATCAGCAAGTGGTTAAGAACCTGTCTCCGGATTTAGGCCTGATCAACCTATCGATATCCACCTCAGAATGCTAGCGGAGAGAAGTGGCAGAATCACTGCACATTCGGCTTCATCTCAAACCTAAGATAGAGTCTTTGACGACCAGGAGTGGGAAGCAAATCACACGGCAAGACCTTACAAGAAAGAAACAACCCTTGCACTCTGCTAAAGAGCCTGGCGATCCTACAAACACGGAAGATACACAACCTCCAGGAGACTTCCCTTCTACTCCAGTAAAGAAGCCTTCCTTTGAACCTCCAATCGACCCCAAATCTAGTAGCGAATCAGATATGGCTAGCACAGGAGGAGGGCCTTCTGGAGGAGGGAAATCTCGGGCAAGGCCTGCAGAAGAGGAGGTACCCGGAGCATTTGAACCCCCCAAGTTTATACTCCACCTCCCAGCGAAATTCACAGGAGAAGGAGAAGACCTCAAACCTGAAGCTTTTGACCGATGGGCGACGGAACTCTCACACTTCCTACTCTTACAAGGAAAAGATGTGGAAGATCCTACAACCGGACTTATCATTGGATCATTTTGCGAAGGAAAGGCAACCGACGCATACCACCAATGCTATAAGGATTTCGGCGGAAATGTAAGATTTAGAGGAACTACAGTTCTTGATTACCTGAAAGGACGATTCCAATCCTCTATAACTAACGACCTCCTATACAACAAATTCAACCAGCTCCAGCATGTTAACGAAACACATGTCAAGCGAATTACCGATGTGGCTACAGACCTGATGATGTACAAGGACCGAATAGACAGAGGAAGCATCTCCAAATACATCCTGAAGCGACAATTCTACGACACTATGCACCCTACCCTCCGGCGAGAAGTAGAACCACGCGAAGAAGACGGCGGTGATATTGCAGTAATAATTGCTAGAGCAGAACGAAAGGATGCCATTCTCCATGAGACCAAGGCCTACAAAATACAGACACCATCTAGTAGGAGCAGCCAGCCACGGCACAAAGCCTCCAGCAACTCTTAAGATGATACACCACGGGTTTTCAAGAAGAAAAAATCCTCTAAAGAATCGAGACGGCGGAATGGAGAATGTTTTAAATGTGGAAAAACAGGACATATGGCAAAGAACTGTCCTACCAAAAAAGGAAAAGGAAAGGCAATTAAGCAAGAGGCGTCGGCCAACAATGTTGAAAGCGATAACACCCAATCCAGTGAATATGAAGAGATCCATATCGGATATATCGATGTGGAATGCAACAGTGTTTGACCTCTGGCTACATTCAAAGCACACACCGCTCTGGAAGGTACTATCCTGATCAATGGCAAAAGGGCTCGAGTCCTATTCGACACTGGTGCAATCGGAAGAGATATGATCAGCAATGCCTTTGTCTCTGTCCATGGACTCCCAACCCAAGACCTTAACCAACCCATACCAGTCAATATAGCAGTAAAGGGATCACGATCCACAAGCCATGAAACCTGTTCTGGGACTATTCGACTTGGTTCTGCTATACTACCTCCCCAGGAAATGCTGGTTGGAAATCTAGCCAAATACGATGCCCTAATAGGTATGCCCTTCCTGAACTGCCACAAAGCTATAATCAGGTGTGGGGAATTAACTATCGATTTCCCAGATCAGAAGGTCAGAGTCTCATGCAAGCCAACAAGGGGAGAGTACCGGGCCGCAGTCTGTGAAGCAACTACCTAACAACTATTGGATGATTACTCTGATGTTTTCCCTTATCAAATACCTGAAGAACTACCGCCTGTGAGAGAGGTGAACCACCACATTCGCCTCCGAGACCTCTCTAATCTCAAAAACCAACCCACCTACTCTATTCCTGACACATACAAAAGCCCACTTTGTGATTGGATCAACCAACAACAAAGAAGAAGAGTCATCTACCGGGCAGAAGCCCCAGGTGCCGCTCCTATGCTTGTTCAAGTCAAAGCAGATGGCAAAAGAATCCGCCCCTTGGTTGATCTCAAGCTACGGAACGAAAACACGGTCATGGACAGCTCCGCTATCCCAAACCAAACCCAGATCCTAAATGCAGTTGGACGGGCTAGATTCCGAAGTAAGATTGACTTAAGCGATGCCTACTTCCAAACAAGGTTAGATCCAGAAAGTGAACGCTACAACAGTTTCAAAACACCCTTCAGAAGTTTCATTAGCCGAGTTATGTTGCAAGGTGATATGAATGTGCCCGCCACCTTTATTCGAATTATGGAAAACCTCCTAAGCGAATACCTCCACCATTTTGTTTGGGTCTACATTGATGACATTCTCATCTTCTCAAACACCGAAATAGAACATGCATACCATATAGGATTGGTTTGTACCAAACTAAGGGAAGCTAAATTCTATGCTAGCAGAAACAAATCAATTCTCTTTGCTGATAAACTCGGTATCCTAGGACATGTTATAGATGATGAAGGAATACACGCAGCCGCTGGAAAAATAGCCTGTTTAATTGAATGGTCGACACCCCGAAATCAAAAGGAACTCATGCGATTCCTAGAACTAGTCAACTATATTTCCCAGTTCCTCCCACACCACGCCACTGTGACAACGCCGCTTACTGACCTTACCAGCAATGCAGAATTAGTCTGGACCCACACGCATGACCAAGCCTTTACCAACATCAAGGAATTGATTAAAAACGCCAATGTTATTCAACCTATCAACTATAGTAAACCAGAACGGATATGGCTTATTACTGATGCATCAGATGTTGGAGTTGGAGCATGGGTTGGGCAAGGGGCCTCCCATGAAACTGCAAGACCGGCGGCATTATACAGCAGGAAGTTCACTAATTCACAGATGAACTATGGAACAACAGACAAGGAAGCCCTTGCTGTGATTGATTCTCTAGCCACTTTCAACCACATCCTGATGAGCAATACCTTCACTATTGTTACCAACCACTAACCTCTCACTAACCTTAAAACAGAATGGATACCCGGAAGAAGAAGGACAAGATGGATAGGTGAAATCAGCAAATACGATGCAAAAATCATCTATACCCCTGGAAGAATGAACTATTTAGCTGATGCTCTCTCCTGTTTATATGGGAATCAAGATCTCGCAGATCCTCCTCTTGTTCATGACCACACAAGACAAAGCGAGGACAGCCCTGACGACACCTCCTATGAACAAGAACCATCGATGGCTACCGCCAGCTCTGCCGCTCCCTCCAATCCCTTCTCTTACACCATGTATAGCGCTGCCGGAAAGGAATGCGGAAAGGACATTGACGAAGAATAGAAAGACAATTGCACGCTCCACAGCACACCTCCTCACGAACTTGAACAAAGCAGACTCCACTGGTCCCACTGTTACCAGGACACCTGCCCTTTTTACCAGACTGAGATTAAGTTCGGAAACTGATACCAGTGACCGTACTATATGACTGCTGATGATTCCAAAGACACCAGCCTCAACACCCCAGAAGGAGAAGAAGAGATGATCGATGAAAATGAGTCAACCCAATCTCCTCATATCCTTAATCCTGCTCCAACACGATACCAAGGTCTTGAAGAACTCGAACAAGCAGCAGCCTACGTGGATGCAATATCCTATTTACACCCCCCACAGTCAGCCCCGCCATTCTCTCCTCCCATAATCGATTCACGACCACTATATGGTGGATCCTCACGAGTATACAACAATGAAACCATTGTCTCAGTCATACCCCCTACTATTCCCGAGCATCGGCGTCAACTCTATGAAACCTTTGAGGAAGAGGAAGCCCCTATCGAACCAACAAGAGGATCTCTAATCGAGGATGAACGAGATGTTAGATCGACCGCAGAAGAATTAACCTCCTCTTTACGAAGGCACATGATAGCAGGATACCGCCATGACCCGATTTACTTCAAAGCCATGGATAGCTCCAGGCATGGAGACCTCGCCCCCTACAATATATCAAATGGAATGGTCTGTACCAGCACCCGTTATGGTGAATACTGCCTATACATACTAAAGGGCTATATGTTCAACGGAATGACTATTAGAGAATATGTCATATCCGAGATTCACAACAAAGGACACCACTGTGCGGACCGCAACCTTCAATATACTTCAGAATATGTTTACTGGCCTGAGATGCGCAAGCATTTCCCGATTTCATCAACAATGTGAACTCTGCCTGGCAAACAAGGAGCAAACACAACTACCTGAAGGAAAAGCACAGACCCTCCAACTACCATGTGAAATATTCGAATCATATGTCATCGATTTCGCAGGACCATTCAACAAGTCGGCAGGATATGATACCATCTTGGTAGTTGTGGATCAATTCTCTGGATACACATGACTCATACCAATGAAGGTTACCGATTCCTCCAAAGACACCAGGAATAACCTCCAACGATACCTATTTACCCCCCATGGGTACCCCTTATCTATTGTCAGTGATGCTGATCCCTGCTTTACCGCCAGATTCTGTAAGCAAACCTTGACCTCCCTCGGAATAAACCACATTATGGCTACCCCTGGACACCATGAGACTAATGGCCAAGCAGAACGAAAGATCCGCGAGGTTAAGACCGGAATTAGGAACATGATCAATGAACGACAAACCAACTGGGAACCAGCCCTTGTTGAGCTAGCAGCATATATCAATGCCGGATTTTCAGACACCTTGGGAATGTCTCCATACAAGGCAATCGTCGGCCGCCAATATCCTCTCTTACCTACAACCCAATTCAAGAACTCCTCAGTCCCTGCCTCCGATGACCACTTAAACCGCCACCAAGCGATTCGCAATGACACTTTCCAAGCAGTTAAAGCTGCTCAATTCCGAAGCACCACTACTGCTCAGAAACGACAACGCAAACATGTCCCTATTCCGCCAGGAGATATGCTAATTGAAGATGGAAACATGTTCGTTACCAATGTTGGACGCAGCAAGAAATTGCAACCCCGGTGGCGAGGACCTTTCATGGCCTTATCCTTTGACGAACATACAGAAAACTGCGAGGTCCAGATGGATGGACGCATGTATCGCCGCAATACTGCAGTCTTTCACGCCTCATCTGTCAAGTGATTCCATCCAAATGACGACTCTAAATTCCCTGGAAGAACACACTCTCGGCCTGCACCTATCATCATTGATAAGAAAGATGAATAGGAAGTTGAAGAAATCAGAGATCACCACCTTTGGAATGGAAATGATCAGTCTCCTCAGATCAAATGGAAAGGATATCCGACATGTGAGAACAGCTGGGAACCACTAGAAGGACTAGAGCATGCTATGGATATGGTGAACGAATGGTGGAAAGACAATATACCAAACGAATCCCTCCCCCCAACGATCAACTACATCACCATGTGCTGGACACCCACGATGCCAGAAACTGAGCGATGGCATGCAGAACTCGAAGCTAGAGATGGATTTTGGGCGCCATACTTTGAATCGGAATTTGAAAGCAGCGATGAGGAAAATCAAGCTATGGAGCAGGATCTAGATAACTTTATCTAGTCAGCAATCACTAGCCGAATACCATATTGATGTCAAACTATGATGAGCTCAATGTGAGGCTGCGACAACATATTGTTAGACTGTTGTTGAACCGCGATGCTATCCAACTTGAAGACTACTTTGAAATCCTCTGGATAGATTACTGTCCTGATTGCGATCACGCTTGGGTTGATGTACAACGCGAATCTGGTATTCGTGACTACTGTGAGTTACATTTCTTTGAGTCTAAGTGTTTCCTTAGTGTTTCTTCCTGCCTCTGGTGTGATACTTATGATGAACAATTTCTTGCGGAAACTGAGGCCATGAGTTTCTCAGAATTCATTTTTGATGATTATTAGGTTTTGTTTGTTTAAACAGTTGTTTTGTTTTAGGGAATGTAACCGGTACGGGTACTCAGTTATTGGTTTTGTTTTATGTTTTGTTTTAAGTATCGCTTTGATACTTGGTTTGTTTTAAGTATCGTTTCATACTTGGTTTTATTTTATGTTTTGTTTTAAGTATCGCTTCGATACTTGGTTTATTTTAAGTATCGTTTGATACTTGGTTTTGTTTTATGTTTTGTTTTATCTATCGCTTCGATACTTGGTTTGTTTTAAGTATCTTTTGATACTTGGTTTTGTTTATGTTTTGTTTTAAGTATCGCTTCAATACTTGGTTTGTTTTAAGTATCGTTTGATACTTGGTTTTGTTTTATGTTTTGTTCTAAGTATCCTTTTGATACTTAAGGAGTTTTACCAAAGAGTATCAATTGATACCTTTGATTAGTTTCATTCATGCTAGACATGAACAGATTTGTGTATTTAAAGACCCCCTGTTTCTATGATAGAAAAGGCAGACTTCGACAGACAGTATTTCAATATACTTGGTTGAATGGTTACTTCTTTGTTCCTCAGTACACCCTCGAAGCCTCCTTTAGTTCTCAGCTCTCGCCTCCTCTCTGGAAGAGCAGGCCACCTGCCAACTATCGTATCTTTACCAATAAAGTGATTAGCACCTTGCGAACACGTTACATTTTCCATAATTCGCATAAAGGTGGCAGGCACATTCATATCTCCTTGCACCATAACTCGGCTAATGAAACTTCCGAAGGGTGTTTTAAAACTTTTGTCGCGTTCGGATTCCAGATCTAGTCTTGTTTGGAAATAGGCATAGCTTTGGTCAATCTTGCTTCGCAATCTAGCCCGTAAAACTGCATTCAGGATCTGGGTTTGATTTGGGATAGCGGAGCTGTCCATAACCGTGTTTTCATTTCATGGTTTAAGGTCAACCAAGGGGCGGATTCTTTTGCCATCTGCTTTAGGTTGGACAAACCTAAGAGCGGCACCTGGGGCTTCTGCTCGGTAGATGACTGCTCTTCTTTGTTGTTGGTTGATCTAGTCATATAGTGGGCTTTTGTATGCGTCAGGGATAGAGTATGTGGGTTGGTTCTTAAGATTGGAGGGGTCTTTGAGACGGATGTGGTGGTTCACTTCTCTCATAGGCGGTAGTTCTTCGGGTATTTGATCAGGAAAAAATCAGAGTATTCATCCAATAGTTGTTGGGCAGTTGCTTCACAGACTGCGGCCCGGTACTCTCCGCTTGTTGGCTTGCATGAGACTCTGACCTTCTGATCTGGGAAATTGATGGTTGATTCCCGACACCTGATTATAGCTTTGTGGCGGTTCAGAAATGGCATTCCTATGAGGGCATGGTATTTGGCTAGGTTTCTAACCAGCATCTCCTGGGGTGGTAGGATGGCAGAACCAAGTCGGATAGTTGTGCTACAGGTTTTATAGCTTGTTGATCCTGACTTTTTTACTGCCATATTGACTGGTATAGGCTGGTAAAGGTCCCCAGTTGGGAGTCCAGGGACAGAGACCAAGGCGTTGCTGATCATGTCTCTTCCGATTGCACCAGTATCAAACAGGAGTTAAGCCATTTTGCCATTTATCAGAATAGTACCTGCCAGGACGGTGTGTGCTTTAAATGTAGCCGGAGGTTGGGCACTGTTGCACTCCACATCGATATACCCGATATGGATTTCCTCATATTGGCTAGATTGAGCATTCTCGCTATAGCTCTCAATATTGTTGGCCGATACTTCTTGCTTAATCGCCTTTCCTTTCCGTTTCTTTGTAAGGCAGTTTTTTGCCATGTGTCCTGTTTTTCCACATTCAAAACATTCTCCTTTCTGCCTTCTCAATTGTTTGGAGGATTTGGATTTCTTCTTGAAAACCCGTAGGGTATCATCTTCAGAATTGCTGGAGGATTTGTGTCGTGGTTGGCTATTGCTATTAGAGCATGTCTGCGTCTTGTATGCCTTAGTCTCATAGAGGATGGCATCCATTCGTTCTGCTCTTGTAATGATTGTTGCAATATCGTCATCGTCTTCTGCAAGTGACTCTACCTCTCGTCGGAGGGTAGGGTGCATTGTATCATAGAATTGTCGCTTAAGGATGTATTTAGAAATGCTCCCATTCTTCATTCAGTCCTGATATATTAATAGATCGGTAGCTACATCTGTAATCCTTTTGACATGCATTGCATTAACTTGCTGGAGCTGGTTGAATTTGTTGTACAGGAGGTTGTTAGTGATAGAGGATTGGAATCGGCCTTTCAGGTAATCGAGGACTGTAGATCTTCTTAATCTCACATTTCCGCCGTTGTGCCTATAGCATTGGTGGTATGCATCGGTTGCCTTTCCTTCGTGGAATGATCCAATGTATAGTCCGGTTGTAGGGTCTTCCACATCTTTCCCTTGCAGGAGAAGATAGTGTGTGAGTTGCGTCACCCATCGGTCAGGGGCTTCGGGTTTAAGGTCTTTTGCTTCTCCAGTAAACTTCGCTGGGAGGTGGAGTTTAAACTTAGCAGGTTTAAACACTGCGGGTACCTCCTCTTCTCTGGGCCTAGCCCGCGAATTTCCTCCTCCAGAGGGCCCTCCTCCTGTGCTAGCCATGTCTGATTCACTACTGAACTCGGGGTCAATTGGAGGTTCAAAGGAAGGCTTCTTCGCTGGAGTAAAAGAGAATTCTCCTGGAGGTTGTGTGTCTGCCGTGTTTGCAGAGTCACCCAGCTCCTTGGTAGAGCGCCGGGGTTGTTTCTTTCTTGTAAGGTCTTGTTGTGGGATCTGCTTCCCACTCCTGGTCGTCTAAGACTCTATGTTGGATTTGAGACGAAGCCAAATGTACCTTGATTCTGCCACTTCTCTCTGCTAGGATTCTGAGGTGGATATCGATAGGTTGATCAGGCCTAAATCTGGGGACAGGTTCTGAACCACTTGCGGAGGTTAAAAAAATGTAACGTGTTCGCAAGGTGCCAATCACGTTATCTGTAATAGATACGATAGTTGGCAGGTGGCCAGCTCTTCCAGAGAGGAGGCGAGGGCTGAGAACTAAAGGAGGCTTCGAGGGTGTACTGAGAAACAAAGAAGTAACCATTCAACCAAGTATATTGAAATACTGTCTGTCGAAGTCTGCCTTTTCTATCATAGAAACAGGCGGCCTTTAAATACACAAATCTGTTCATGTCTAGCATGAACGAAACTAATCAAAGGTATCAATCGATACACTTTGGTAAAACTAATTAAGTATCAAAGTGATACTTAAAACAAAACATAAAACAAAACCAAGTATCAAAACAATACTTAAAACAAAACATAAAATAAAACCTAGTATCGCTTTGATACTTGGTTTGTTTTAAGTATCGTTTGATACTTGGTTTTGTTTTGTGTTTTGTTTTCAGTATCGCTTTGATACTTGGTTTGTTTTAAGTATTGTTTGATACTTGGTTTTGTTTTATGTTTTGTTTTAAGTATCGCCTTGATACTTAAGGAGTTTTACCAAAGAGTATCAATTGATACCTTTGATTAGTTTCGTTCATGCTAGACATGAACAGATTTGTGTATTTAAAGACCGCCTGTTTCTATGATAGAAAAGGCAGACTTCGACAGACAGTATTTCAATATACTTGGTTGAACGGTTACTTCGTTGTTCCTCAGTACACCCTCGAAGCCTCCTTTAGTTCTTCGCTCTCGCCTCCTCTCTGGAAAGCAATGGCAAAACG
>NW_003298823.1:173441-243987 GCF_000151645.1 Tuber melanosporum | reverse complement strand
TCAACTGACCTGTGCGGGTGGGTATAGCCTAAAACGTTGAACTAGGGCCACAGTTTCAATGTCATTCGAGTATTCATCTACGCTTTCACCCATATTTGTATTGCTACCATTGAAGAGATTGATCTTTATCAGAGTAGAAATATTTCCTTTAATTGTAAATGGGTGTCAGTAGATTGAGAATCGACCTATACGTATAGAACTTAAAGGAAAGGGGAAAACTGATAGAGATGTGGAACAGAAATACCAATGGGCAAGATCTCTGAAATGTTGATTGAGTTGCTCATTATAGTTGACTGCTTTGCTGAAGTTTTTGGGAGTATTAGTTTCCCGGACAAAAAAGTAGAGAGTAGTAGTAGAAACAATTTGAAATTTCTTTCACAAGGCTAATAGGATAAGAAAGCAACGTCTTTTCCGGCATAGTAATCACAAAAATCTGTTTCAGAGTACCAATGAAAGAATAATATTCTGTCGGATCATTAAAAGGTAATCGTAGTTGGTTCGAAGATAATTTAGTTAGAGCTGTGGGCAGATGAAAACAAAAGGGCTTAAAATCAAACAAGAATCCACAATAGGTTAGAACCGCACAGTGCTTTGGCTTATTCCTGTATCTAAAATTGTAGAGTTGTTTGAATTCACTCCTACTTCACTTGTATATTTGTTTCAATAGTGTTCGGATTTCGTAGTTCAGACTTGTTTTCTTTTCATGGGTTCACACGTTGTTGAAAACTCTATTGAGAAGAAAGATGGGAGAAATCTCCTGAGTACAACAAGTAAATTTTCTCTCTCTCAACTCCCAAACAATCTCATCCATTATAACAAAACACTAGAAACCTTCCCCTTGATACAGCAAAAGTTATTCAAACCGGAAAAGACCTGAATTAGAAATTTCCCCCAACAGTATCTGTAATAGTATTCCCCAGAGTCGTGTTATGATTCATTGTACCCCCTGGTATTTTAATAATAAAACAAGTTCTTAACAACAATCTTTTATTCTCCTACTTTAACCTTTAACTTTCTGAGTATCTAATGAAAACAAAGAAAATCTGATTAGTCTTTTTAAACACTTTTCCACTTACTAAAAGATTCTAGATTTAGCCTATCTTAACTACTATTAGAATTGGCTACAGTCTACTAATTGGAGTGCCTTATAATCTTTGACTAGCTGTTAATATATAGTAATGCAACTGATTATCTGTACTTATAGGCCAGATTGCTAAAGCAGTGTTTACTATGTCTTTTGGTACTGAAATTGTGGATAATAGGGGATGAAATAAAATAATATCTTCAGGGATACAGGTAATAGCCGACTCATGATTGTGATTTGAAGAAATTGTATTATGACCAGTGTTACCTTAACTGATTACATATGGTGCTTAATAGAGATGACCAGCAAACTGGTTTATTGTCCGTACTGGCCTGTTGGCAACCTGTTCTTTAGTGTCACCATGTGTCTCGACATGCCATATTGTGGAGTCTCTCAGCATACGAGCTGCAGGCTAATATGTTTGAACCACACTGTACTCGCTGTGAGTACTGATTGCACAAAGTATCTAAAGTAGAAAGCATATCGCATTATAATGCGGTATCTACGAGTGATAAAAATTGTTCCTTGTATTTTTGTAGAAAGATAATGTTATTATGATAGGTACCATGGTGAAACCTACCGGTCGGGTAACCCCAGTGGGGCAGACTGAACGTGGTGGCTCTGCTGAGGTGCAGAGGCACCTGCTGAATCCTGGGCAGGCAGAATTTACCAATCAGGAGTGGTATCATGTGGGCCTGCAGAATTTCCTATTTGGCAGATAGCTTGTCCCCCCCTCAACTCACGCCCGCATGACTCCTTCCCTTCCTCAGATCAAATAATGCAACCTGCGGACCAAACCGCCACAGCTTTCTATCACAATTGTGACTTTCCACCTCTTTGTTTCTTCGTCCGATAGCCTCGTTACCCGGCATGCCTGCGGGTCCATTGTTCGTCCACTTATCATCCGGTTTACCAGACGGTCGCAGTCACAATTAGGCAAGGGGGAAAAGGCCTGAAAACCTCCCTCACCGGTATCTTGGCCTGCTGTCTCGATCAACCGCAGAAATGGTGTGGATGAGGGGGCCATACGGTGCCGGTATTGGGTCCACATTTTGTGGAGGCGGCGGCTAGTGCATACAACCAAATTTTGGCCTTTCGCTTCAGATCTGGGTGGTGTTGCGGGTACTGTACAGGGCACAGTTGGTGATAGAATGCCGGTGCATTAGCTCTCGGGGTTACTTGTACGGTTCTCTTTCAATACAATTTATTGTCCTTCTTCGCCTCCCTGGCTTCAATGGTACTCGAGCACGAGTACTGTGATCGAGGATTGTGGTGATATGATACCCGTCTTCTGGGTAGCTATGTTTAGCAACCACCCCTCAAAGCTTCAGCCCCGCATGCACTCGTACCGTATTTAGAACTAGAAATCAGGTTGGACAAAAGGCTGCATCGCAGTTTGTGATACCATACCGTACTATCGTAGACGAGTGCGGTGCTGTGCTCTGTGTGTGTGGCGAGTCCAGAAAACAATTGAAAATTTGCCGGGTTCCGCTCCACCCTCCATTGCTATTGGTGGTCTATGCCACTTACAACTTGCCTGCCAGTATCCAATATCCCAACAAAGCCTTACCGTAGGTTAGCTTGACCTACCTGTCCTGAGTACTCGAGTATAGGACGCCAAAATCCAATGGAATGATAAAGTGTGCACTGCCTGCCCGCCGAGTGTTGGTTTTACGTATTGCAGTAGAGTACGGGTATGCTCTGAACCCGTCTCCATTCAATCAAATTATCCACCATTGTATCCACCCTTGCAACCCTTATATAATCCCACAAACCGCCACCGCTCCCCTACCATTATCCTTCCTCACTCACGCATCCTCACCTTCACCGTCACCGCCAACAAACCCGTCCAAGAGCAAAAAGGGCAAACAAAATGGGCATAACCAAAATGGGCATAACCAAAATGGCAAGTGACCTTCCACCTCCAGCATCCGGTGAGATCCAACCGGACCCAAAGTACCCTCCTCCCAAGGGCACCGCGCCTCCCGAAGAACCCCCCATAGCATCCGAACCACCAAAGCCGCAACCACAACAACCGCAACAACCGCAGCAGCATCAACCACAGGCCCCGGTAACTGGCGGCGCCCCGGGACTCTACATAAACACGGTGCCCCTTCAATCGCTGACGCGCTCCCCGGCGCCGGTCCAGTGCCCGGTATGCAACGCACGTGGGTTGACCGTGGTTACCTACGAGATCGGAAACACAACGCAGTACTGCTCCCCCCCGTGCGCTCGCTATGAGCCGCTTGCTAATAGTGGTGGGGTTGTTTAGTCTGGCCGCACTCCTCCTCTGTTTCGTGACGAGTCTGGGGTGCATCCCGTACATGTTCAATGCGTTTAAGGACGTTGCACACAGTTGTGCGAGTTGCAGGACTATGCTTGCTGTCTGGCATCGGAGTGGGTCGCCGGGCGCTGTGGAGGTGCTTGTTCACCCGATGGCGTCTGTGCAGCAGGTGCCTGTGAAGGGAGGGGTCAAGTAGAACTCACTAATGCGGGGTGGTCGTTTTGATGTTCGCTTTTCGTTCTTACAACTTACTACTTTCTTTCTGTCTTTATTCTCTTTAATTTCACTTCTGGCATGATTTCCCTCTCTAGGCGGCGGATGTGCGGTATCATACTAGCAAGGTCAACTTGGGATTGGCTTCACGGTGGGGGCTAGGGCGTGTTAGTGGGGTACGGTGCTCTTTGTCGAGGGTTTGGCGTTTTTAACTGGGGCTTTAGGAGCGAACTGATGTTATTTCTTTTGTCATCACCCGGCGTTCCTTCTTTCGTATCATATGGGCACATATATCATTGCAAACACCAAGCCTACCATAAAACTTTAACAAAAGAAACCCCCAACCATAATCCACCAAGCCCACGATAAACCCCACCTTAATCCAGAAACAGCAATACCCCCCGATTACTCTTTCTTCTTAACACAAACCTTCAAGAACTCCTCACTTTGAAACTCATACGCCCTCTCCGCAACCATCTCCCAAACCTCGCAAGCCCTCCGCAAGTCCTCAATAGCCCACGAAAACCCATCACCGGCAGTGGAATCACATGTAGCATGCAAGGAAGTAGACACGAGCTCAAAGTTCGTTTGCATGATGCGGAAGGTGGCCTTAATGGAACCGCACACTTGCAAGAAGGCATCGACGACGGAGAGGATGCCGGTGAGCGCGATTTCCAGCGAGCACGTCGTGATTGTGGCTTTCTCGAGGTCAGCCAGGCCGTGGTGGACGGCGCCGATTTCGTCGTCAAGGTTGTTGCGCTCGCGGCGTTTGGACTCGTATGCTGTCTGGACGTTGGAGACTGTCGCTGCGGTGGTGAGGAGGCCGAGGATGGGGTTTACGAACACTGCCGGTTTTTAGTTCGCGGTGGAAGTGAGGAAAGGGGGGACGGGTACTATATCCCAGATTGAGGAACGCGCGGTTTCGTTCCCGATTGCGCTCACTACGCTCTTCTTCCACTAGGGCCCGCTGGATACGTAGGGCTTGTAACCTCGCCGACCTATCTGCAGATTCCCTTGTTATGGTGTCTTGGAGAGCGGACAGCTCATTGGTGATTTCCTCAATTGTAGACTTTAAGTGTAACGTCTCGGCACGTAGCTATACCACCCCCAGAGAAAAAAAACATTCAGCTTCTCCAACCCCACTTCACTCCCTCCATTCTATATGGGCGGGCACCGACCGAAGTAAACTGTGCTAAAATAACCCCAATCCTCTCCTCCTTCCTCTCCGCCAAATTACACAGGATCTTCAACACCGTGACCGCAGCCCCCCTCCTCCCCTCCCACTCCCCACCTTGGCGCGCTGCCGTAGGCGTCGCATCCAGTCCTTGCAACTGCGATTGCAGCCGCGGATACCATAGCCGCGCCTCCGTTGCGAAGCCAATGATTGCAGTGGCGATGCTCGAGATGTCGCTAAAGGAGAGTTGGTACGACTTTGTCAGTGCCGCTGTGGAAACGAGTGTTTGCCCCGTTCTCGAGTAGAGGTTCGATGCCGTTAGCGGGCTCAGGACGTCCGGGTAGAGGGTTTTGTAGGCCTGGTACGATTGAGGGAGGACAGTTGTTGTCGTGATGTACGTGTGCAGTGAGGTGTAGTCTGCCGCTGAGAGGGTGAGCAAGGGCTTTGGCGGCGGCTCTGCTGCCGCACTTGACGTGGTCGGTGATGGTGAGGGTGTCCAGAGGAGGTTGTTCGCGGGAGTTGAGAAGGGGGTTTGGAAGGAAGGGCAGACTTCTGGGGTGCTCATTGTCTATAGACGATACCGTTTTGGATTGTTTATTAGAGGAAAAGACGAGGAAAGGGTTGAGAACTTGCACTCGCTAGCCCACAATATGCTCCTTCTCTCTCGATTATAATGTAACGTTGTGGGGCCACCCCCGTGTGATCTTCCCGATAGCGAGGCTCCGGGTGATATTCTGTGCCCGGTTGATAGACATCTGATTGGTTGACGAAAAAGACATCCGCACCTCGGACTCCGAATCCGCTAGGCTACAGCAACACCACAGCCCCCGACCTGATGTTCCCAGTGATTAATCTGCGCACATTAAATAAATGTGGCTATCATTATAGGTAGCCGAGTTATTCTTTGTTGAAATTTAAAACTTTGGCATTCAAGAAGTTTCTCCTCCCGTTAAAACATAGAGGAATGGACCACCCGACGCGAGCCACGTATCGAGCTAAACCAGGCCATCCAATGTACTACCCCTGCTTCTGTAAAACGTCAACACCCCTAATCCTACCCCGCCGCGGGAAGGCAAGGGAGACAGCAGGCCACAACACTGTCAAAAGTCTCAAAGTCGGTTTGTCCGTCTTACTGGCGGGTGTATTTTTTCTATTCCATTTCATTTCATTATAGTGGGCCGTTCCATTAGCTCAGTTCTTGACTGGGTGTAACGCCATCCTCGCACTATATCCTACTTATCTGGCCCACTCCCGATAACAAACAACAACAGCCACGATGTCCACACTTCGAAAAATTGTCCGGACGACCTTATTCCCCCGGAGGAGGGACGATGGGATTGAGTTGGGGCGGGGGAAAAAGTCCAAGTCGTCCGGCGGTGGTGATAAGGTGCGTATTAAGCGGGTAGTAAAACCTTTCCACGGATGTTGTGTTGACGGATTTGATAGAAGTTGGGGGAGCCGGTTTATGGCATGCACGTGTTAAATCCGGAGCGTACAGACGCTAATGTTGAGTGTGTCTCCTCCTCCTCTCCCTAGTAGTCATGATGACGAAGAGATTCAGAGGGTAAAATTGCTGTCGGGTGAGGTGGGTGCCTAATTGATGCTTAATAGTATAATCGCTGTGCACGGCCTTGGTGGTCATGCGTTCCGCTCGTGGATTCATGAGGCGACGGATAAAATGTGGTTGAGGGACTTTCTCCCACATCAGGTCCCAAGGGCACGCATCGCTACCTTCGGATACGACGCTAGAGTGGCGCGGAGTCGTGCGGTAGTCGAGTCCCTGGATAGTGCGCAGAGCTTGCTAGTCGACGTGAAGTTGTTGAGATCTACACCAGAGGTGTGTTGCTATTCGCAGTTAGTTTGGCATTTAAGTTGATTTTGTCCAGAAGCGAGAAAGGCCGCTTGTGCTTATTGGTCATAGCCTTGGTGGGATAATTATTAAAAAGGTGTCTTTGCTGTTACCACGATCCCGTAGATTGGCAGTAGTCTGATAATGTTTTAGGCCTTGGTGATTGCACAACAACAGGCCGACTCCCGTTGCGTTCTTGATAAGATGTGCTGTGTAGTATTCCTCGGCGTACCGCACCTCGGCTCCCCAGCGGCGAACACGGCGGAAACGCTCGTTAGCATAGCTCAGATATTCGGAGACTTTAATACAAGGCATCTAGAGGAGCTTAAGAGGGAGTCGCCCGCTTTGAGAGATCTCGCACAAGCATTTGGTCAACTCGAGGGGTTTAAAATTATTACAGTCACAGAGGGCCTTGAGACGGCGATTCCTTTCACTAATAGGTCCGTTCATGTAAGTTCAGTCTCGTGGCGGGAGATGGAGACCTCACTGATAAGTGATATTAGGTTGTTCCGCAAACATCCGCATCACTTCATATGGGAGGTAGGGAAACGGTGATATCAATGGATGGCGCGGATCACCACATGATATGCAAGTTTGGGGACAGTGAGGATGGCCAATACGGCAGGATATGGAAGAGTATCAACCTGTTTCTCGCTGAATGGGAATCCAAATACCGGGTGCAAGTTAACGGACCGCCGACCCCGCCGCTGCAGAACGCGCGGGCACCCCAGACCGGAGGATTCCTACCGGTCGAGTCTCCGGCCCCTTCTCCATCGGGATACATGCCTCCAATTACGCCGGAACAGGCCGAGCAGCTTTCGTTCTTGACCCGGAGGAGAATGCCCACACAGCCTATAGAACTGGATGACCTGATAGCTCGGCGCCCACTCTTGCACCCACCCCACGGTTCTCCTCCCGCACCGCCCCTCCTTCTCCGAGAACCAAGTTACTCACTCTCCCTCTCCCGCTCCTCGACCCTCCCGGTAACTTCGTCTCCTTTTCCCCTGAGCCGGAGGTCCACCGCACTGGCCACGTCTCCGCCATCTTCATCGCCCACGCCACAAGCACTGCACAGGGCAGTTCGCGAAAGAAACTTCCCATTTGCAAAGCATTTGTTGGAGCAGACCTCAGGAAATGGCGTCAACTCTGCTAACGTCCAGGGCCGATATCCGTTGTCTATTGCCGCGGCAATGGGCGATGGGGACCTCGTCCGCCTTCTTCTTTTCTGGGGCGCGAATGTGAACGCCCGGGATGACATGGGACGCACAGCACTGCATCGGGCAGCGGGATGCGGGATGACTAGAGTTGTTGAAATATTATTGGAAAAAGGCGCGGGCAAGGGGGTCACAGATTTTACAGGAAAGACTGCTCTGGACTGGGCGGATAAGGAGGATGTTAGGGAGCTATTACTCCAGGAGCAGTCAGAGGGGGAGGTGGAAGCAGAGGTGGATTAGCGAGGTGTAAGTTACCTTTTTCGGCGTGTATTTCTCTGCCTAGTGCCGCTGGGGCTTTTAGAATACGCTGGTGTTTGAATTGATGCTCGTTAGCATTGGTGATGCCCGATGTCTTAATATAATGCGCTCTGGGGTTATGGGTTTAATGACATTTGACGAGCAATAATTGGTTCTGTTCTTCGGAGGCCGGCTCGGGTTTGCAACAGAGATTTTTGAAGTGAAAAAGCATTGGGAAAGGGAATACCAGCTGGATTGACCAATAAAAATACAATTCAACGGGGGGTCTTTCTTATTTTATTTTCTTATCTGGACGAGCTATTGCTAAGTGGTTGGGGTGCAAGTGATTGCTTAAGGTATCCACAGATTGGGAAAAAGTGTTATTTTAGACGGAAAATATTTGTGTGTTGACCATATTCAAATGAGGCCTCACGAGTGCCTCCCGGATATCCCGGGGCGCTTGCTATCCATCCGCCCAACTTGTCACCAGGTTGGGTTTAGAATCTAACTTATCTCGAGTCTATCACGCACCATACCCACGGCACCCTCAAAAGACCGCGAGCGAGAGATTGTATAAGGCGGAAGCTACTGTGTTATGAGAGAATAGATTCCGGGATCCCTGGAGCTAGAATGACGGCGGATCCGTGATCAAATAGTCATGCAGTAATCGGGTGATGATTCGTGATCCCAACTGCAAACCACCACTTCCCTTCCTCTCTGATGTATGATAGCTACGGATTTGCCTTTGGTCTAATAGATGTATTCCTGTTTATCCCGTGAATAGCTTATTCTCTCTCTCTTTCTCTTTTCCAGACACAACGGTCAATCATTCATTTTTTATACATGTCTCCTCATTGGACCGTTAGGTACAGGCAGAGCATGCGATTAATTATTCTATATTATAAAGATACTATTGATATTGTGTTGATGCTGGAAAACTCCACTTCTGAAGAGTGCGATGTGTTGGTGAGTGGTAGTGCTTGGAAGTTGGACTTGAGGGAGGTGTGACGGATCGCATTCTGACAACGAAGATGGTGATAGAATATACTGGGGGTGGTGGAAGATACTTGTGGTGTTAGTGTGGAAACCTCTGGAGAACAGGAGATTTAGAGATACCTTACTTTTGTTGTAAAGGATATTGGAAAATGATCTTTCCTTTGTCTTTGCTCGAAGGTCAGGGAGGATCGGAGAGTCCTGCAGCGAACAAGAGATAGTTTTGGAGTTTCTAATCTTTCACTATTTTTTAGTTTTGTTTTTTCCTGAAGATGTTAGGTAGAGGGCCAACCTCTGACGAACTCGAGATAGAGCCTTAGCAAAAATAGTTTCCTTCTCCTCATGTCTCCCTTAACTGATCATCCCTCATCTCCACTCTCCCTCTGCTGCGCGCTCATCACCACTGATATATTCTCGGTATCGAATACAACAATTTTGCGCTTGTCGTCGGAGCTCACAGAGACGTACCGAACAACTTCTGGGTGCACAGCTGCGTCAAGGAATCCATTTTGACTAGAGATAATCTTTGAGGACCCAGAAGTATCCTCAATGTGTATGGTGTATCTCCCATAATTTTACTTAACCCAGGGACATTTATGCTGCAGAGGGAAGATATGTGCAGCTTCGAAGGTACCCCAGTTGTTGGCCCGGGGATTCACAGGTCCTGAGATAACACATTTCCCATCACCAACACGGATTTCACAACTGAATCATCCTCGTCTGTGGGAGATATTCTGGGAAATTATCTGGGACGTCAAAGTCTCGTCACTGACCCCGTCAGAGCCTGGCAAAGTTAGCAAGAGGGGTATTAGGTGAATGGGGATAAAGTGCATACTATCAAAATTAGTGATGGGCACGAGTATGATAAGATACTCGAGCAAATTAGAAGCCGAGAATCGAATGATCGAGTAAAGTCGCTTACGATCGATTTTGCCCCGATATAATTGCTTTCATATGGAGATGATAAAGGGGGGAAATTTTTGGTAAAGTAAATTTGAAGGGAATTGTGTCGAAGAATGAATAGAGTCTTTTTGTTGGGAGCGTGTTGCATGTGCGGGATAGGTAGTGTTTGCACTAATAAATGATATCAAATGATTGCCGAATTCGTTGAATATTGGGGCGGGTAGCGGTCGAAATGAAAATGGAGGTAATGATTGGATCGGAGGTTTTACATTGTGGAAGTGAGAAGAAAATAGCGTGATTGGGTTGAGACTAGAGACGTTTACTTCGTTGGTCTGATGAAAGTCGAAGAACAGAGAAGAGGAGAGACGAAAGGAAGATAAGAAGGGAAATTTATAATTATGACCCTAAATCTAGTTACACATATAATAATTATCAAACCAATAATAACCTTAGGCCTTCGAGCCCAGTGACCTCTTATAGTCATGTACTTGAAATCTAAGTAGGTATTATAAATCCACTTTAATTTGTAAAAGATTTTATCTATTATTGTTTTGTTAACAACTTAAGTAAATCATATGATGTTAGAATTGTTGTTCCTATACATGACCTGTTTTTAGGAGTCATGTGGGCTTTGCATATAACGTATACTTGAAGTCAGAATTATTATATTATATTGAGATTGTTAGTTGAATATGAGTAAGTCTTATAAGGCATACTTGGATTTCATGTATATGACCTATTTCGAGGTTATGGAGGCTATGCGCATGACTGAGAAAGAGTTCAGGGTAATAAAAAATCATATAGTCATATAGTACAGTCATATTTCATATGACAATTGAATTTATAAGTGAGTTTTGGGAAGGTCTAAGTCTATATAAGATAAGTGGCTTAGCCTTGGAGAAAGATCTTCACATGACTATCTAAGTTATTTTCTAGCATATATCTTATGAATACTACTTTATTATTAACACTTTATATATCACCCAACAGCAATACTACAACAAGTATAGTAAATAATAGCTGCTGTTAGAAGTACTTAAGAAAATAAGTGCATTTTCTTAAAGCACATCTGGTTGCCAAAATGTTTTGAAACCTTGATAATGGGAAAATGAGAGTTGAATTGAGAAACTACAATAATGGTAAGTTAACAGTTTGGACTCATGTAAGATCACAATAGCGTGTCCAGTCATCCTCAATAAAATGCCAAGAAATAACTAGAATTGTGGTTCTATGAATATATGTAGCTGGAATATATGCCAGGATACTTTATTTTATTGTATAATATATAACCAATAAATACCATTCTACTATCGTCATCTTAGTCATGGTTTTTATTTCTTTCTTTATCATATATTTACTATATTGTTAATACCAAAAACTATGGCAAAGTTAAAGTACTCTGATGTGATGATACTGATACTGCTCAAAATACTGCTTGAGCAAGTATTATAGGGAGAGAAAGTAGAGAATGGATTTAAGAAGAAAGTAAGGACTGCAGCACGAGTTGCATTGAGGGATGCTAATGGTATTAACTTGGAAGCTACATAGTTGAAGTCAAAGTAGGCAAATGTAAGTTAATTATATTATATTATTATAATAGTATAAAAGTTAACAATATAAAAAAATAAAACCAATTATTTTTAATATATATAGCTAAAAAAAGATTACAAGATATTTTCAACACTGAAAAACAATTCTGGATTTGGATGGGATGGTGAAAATGAGATACCTGCTACTCCTAATAATGTATAGAATACATACATCAAAGCACATCCTACAGCCGAAAAGTTTTAATATTGTGGACTTTTTTCACTTTACCATATTAGAACAACTACATGTGAATATGTCAGCAATGGGAAAATACACACTTACCTCTAATCTGACTCTTATGAGTACTAGAAGTACTCAATACCAAAGATCTAAGGTTAGGTTAGTAAGACTGCTTATATAGAAGGTACAAGAGGAGAAGAGATAGAAATAGATAGGCAGTCAGAAGAAGAAAAATAGGTAGATGAAGGCAAGAAGAGGAAATTGGTAACTTACAAGAAGATGGTCCTAGGTTAAAAGAGAGAGATAAGTATGGAGTAGTAGAAAGTAGGCAAGAGGAAAGATATATGGAAGCATAGCTAAGTGGTAGAACAGAGATATACAGTTTAAAGATGGTCAGTCAAGATGAGGAACAACATGGAGAAGCACAAAAGGGAAACTGGGAGAGAGGTTTTATAGAAACCAGGAGTACGTAAGGAGGAGAGATAGGATCTACGTCAAGAGCAGGTGATATGATATTGAGAAAAGAAAGATATAGTAAGAAGAGAAGAGTAGGAACTGAAGAAAGAATGAGAGAAAAGAAGAAAAAAAAAAAAAGGTCAAAAAATAGGAGAAAGGTCAAGGAGGATGAGGAGAATGAAGAGGAAGAAGATGAGGAGATATCATGAATGTGGCTTGACATGGAAAAGGTTTTCACATGATGCATAATTATGAGTCATAGGTATGTTATTGTTTTGTACATATGACTCATTTAGGTCATATGATTTGTTATGTTATAATTTATTAGGTTTCGCACATGACTCGAGTATGAGTCATAGAACATGTATCTGGTAAGTATGCCTTGCAAGTGTGCCTTACAGGTATGCCTTATGTATATGATTTATGTTTAGCAGATGACCTCGTTATGAGGTCATAGGTTTCATGCATGTAACTCATTTGAGTCATATTACTTGTTTATTGTTTTATAATTAGTTTATGAATTTTTGCAAATGACCTTGCTATGAGGTTATGAGTTTTGAACAGATAACCACTTTGGTCATATAATTAGTTTGTTATGATTTGGTTTCGCACATGTGACCACTTTGGGTCAGATGACTATAGGCAGGAATACTATATAAGGAGGCCGGTATGGCCGAGGAGGATAGGCTCTTCATACTTTGTTCTAAGTACTTTTCCTCATCCTTGCCGTCGCTTTACCCTGACAGTTTCTTTCGCACCTACAATAGTACTTGATGTCTTGGATTCTGGGGGAGATATCTGAGTTCGCTTAGTAGTTTCTGGAGTTTTTGGTGTTGAGGTCTATTGTTATTGTAAGGCAGATTACTTGTTTGCTTCTTGTTTTGTTGCCTGATGGTTTCTCATGATGCTGTCACTTCGAGCACTTTATCACAGTCGCTTATGAGCCTTTTTCAGTAAAATGTCTTTGGCTTTCTGTCTATCGTCTACTTGTAGGTTTCGCGTTCGATTGTGGGAGATAGAACTTTGTATTTGGGGGGATCACCCATATTATTCTTTGGGTCAGCTCATGGTTGTTGGGTCTTAATGGAGTCCTCAGTTCTCGCGATACAAAACACCCTTGGGTTAGACTGGTAACCTTTCCAAGTTGAACTTATCGTACCGGCCTCATTATTCCTCAGGTGGTAGGGTGGTATCCACCCAGCCACTCTGTTACGTTTTCGTTTCTATGGTCAGAATCTTACGATGTTGTTTATCACTATTCCCTTGAAGTTTTCATCCTTGCAGCATTTATGGTAGTTCAGTCAGGTGTCTCCTCCTCACTTTGGTAGGGATGGCTTTGACTCTGAAAAATCTTACCCCCTGGTGTGGTTTCTCATTACTGTCTGGAGTAGTATGGGACGATTGGCTGCCAGACACTTGCATTGTCTGCGTGTTTAGGTGGTTCGGTTGTGGATTGTAGTTGGCAGCTTCACCTATTGCAAGTGGGGCCTACCTTCTATTTGTCTGCTTCTGTTCACTCACCCTCCCCCTTCATGTTACGTCAGTTAGGGGCACCTCTTGCCCGTCATTCAGATTGTGCCCGTTGCCAGACTTGTGGGTCTAACTTTGGCTGGCTCTGCCTACTCGTTCTTGGCTTAGTTAAATTTTGGTTCGACTAGGTTGGATGGTCTAGCTGGTGTCGATGCCTTTGTGTATTAGTACTGACCCTTTTGTTGCTCCCAGCTGCCGCCAGTAGGCCCCTCTCAGCTACAAGGTGCTGAGGGTTGGGGCTCAGATAGTGTGGCCAAAACTAGTAGCTACCTGATCGGGCTAGGTATGGGCTATCCTATAGCTGTCAGATTGTTGATCTGTCTGAAAGGCTGGGGGGGCTGGATGGGCTCCATGGTGTCTGGTATGTGGGGCTTGAAGAATGCTGATTGGGGAGGGAGAGGCACCTGCAAGCACAGGTCGGGCCTGTGTCAGGTTGGGTGTGGTCTAATTAAGTGTTTCCAGTCTGGCCTGAGCTGTTGGGTGTGGCTGCTGAGTGCTGCAAAGCTCCTCAATGGACTGGCTGGCTGATGGCTACCAGTGCAGATAGTGGGTTGTGACTACCTGGTTGGACTTGTTTGGGTTTTGCGCATTGGATTTTATAGGGTTTGTTTGGTTTCTTTGGTTGGGCTATGGGTTTGGCAGGAAGAGGCATGGCACTACGGGTGGGAGATAGACCCCACTGACCTTTTTGGTCTGTCACTACCCCTATGTATTTTCTATGTTTGTGTTCTTTTGGTTGGGGGACAGGCAGTGGGTACAGGTTCTCCTCACCGGTAGGCTCTTTGGAGGCACCCGGCAAAGTGGGTTTATAGGGTCGATGACCTGGTATGCAGGTGTGAGAGGTTGACATGTTGGTTGCCTCTTCCCTGCCATTGTATTGCCTGCAGGTTTAGCTTGTGTGTTTGTTGGTTTTCTCCTGTAGTAGAGGTTTCGCAAGACGGTTTTCAGACAGGGTAGTAGTGATTTTATGTTTGTTCAACGAAGAACCTGGTCGGGTTGGTCTTTTGCTCAGCTTCAACTATGCTTAGTCCTGGTTGGCTTCATACTAGAGGGGCTATGGACTGAGACCGGGGCAGGTGCTAGGCTGTTTGATGGTCTTGTAATTAGTTCTCGTGTGGACATGACTCGGGGATGGCAGGTGCAGGGCCATAGACTTGGTTTGCTTAGGATTAGTAGTATACCGATTAGCAGTATCTGTGTACAGGCAGAGGCACATCGTATGCCAGTATTGGTGGTATCAGTTTAAATAAAATTAGATTGAATTGTAAGTACATTTCCTCCTTCTTTCACCCCATGCTAGACGTGAAGGTTTAGTGTTGATCCAATCCGGGCCCTGGATTTCTATTTCACGATAGGCTTCAAGTCTTTAACTTCGAACAACTTTTGGAAACTTCGCTGTTATACCTCCTTCTACATTTGCTGAAAGTACTTTCTTCTTTTTACTTATCTTTTCGGCTGTTCACTACAGTCGTCTCCTCACAGTCACAATGGCTAAGTGAGCCTCCACCCCCTCTGCCATGTCCGCTTTATATTTGTCAGTGATTTTGTCTCCTGCCATCGAGAAGAACTTCGCCCTGAAGGCCGAAGTCTCTCGCCTTCGGCATCTCATCTTCATCCTTTCTCGGTGATTTCATCGCACTGGAAAAGAGATATCTGCCTTGGCGGCTGCCCTTGAGAATGTACATGCTATTAATCCCAGTTATCACATGATGGTAGCAGCAGAAGCTCCTATGGTTATCTCCTCTTTGCCCGTCCTCTTAGTTGCTTTGGTTACTACGATAGTCTCAGTTGGGGGGGGTTGGCTAGACCCTGAGAGTTCTCAGGATCCAGCGGAGGAACTCCCTTGAGGGAATGTTGTATCGCCAGTTATTCCATCCCCTCCTGCAGCTTCGGTTGTAGGTATTGGTGTGAGTGGACCAGTTCCTAATTTGTCGGGGCCGGTTGAGGCGCTTACTCCTAGTATGGGTGGGGTGGATCCTGGTGTGTTCATACCAGCTACTGTGGTATCACCCCCTTCGGGGGAGCAGGTGCCTGAGTTCTCTGTAGTTGAGCCCATGACTGGTTGGAGTAATACCTCTAGTGGCATCCTCTTTGTGGTAGTGGGTGGTGATGTGGGTGGCCCGTTCACACCTGTTACTAGACCTAAACCTGGGGGTGGGAAGAGGAAGAGAAATAAGAAGCACTGGGTCAAACAAGACCAGACCTCACCTGTACCACTTGTCTCCAATTCGGAAGGGTCATCGTCTTCACTGGTTTGCTACCACAAACCAGCTACTACAGAGTCCACAGCGGGTTCGCCACCTGCGGAGTGAGCTGAGAAGTTGGAGGAGGAGCCAACTACCTGGGTATGTTTGGTCAAGTGCTGGTGGCTTGCAGGCTGTCTCGTTCTGGCTGCTTCCATCGTGGTGTTTGGACTCTGCTACCAGTGTAGTGCCCCCCAGATACTCTACAACTGTTCGTATTCCCTTAGCTCGGAAGCCTTTACCCTGTAAGTCAGCTTTCCCTCGGGTCTACACACTTGGACGATGGGTGTTTCTTTTGTTTAGGAATGTGGACAGGTGCTGAGGTGGTGGGTGGACTGTCCCGGGATCATTAAGTGGGGGGGCTTGGGTAGGTTTCTATTGTAGAGGAGGTTTTGACGGGGTATCACGCATGTAGCTTGGTGAGGAAAAGGTTTTTACGTGACACATAGTTATGAGTCACAGGTATGTTATTATTTCACACATATGACTCATTCGAGTCATATGATTTGTTATGTGTAGGATTTGTGATGCTTTCGCACATGGCTCAAATATGAGTCAAGGGACATGCGCCTGATGAGTATGCCTTGCGAGTATGCCTTGCGGGTATGCCTTATGCATATGATTTATGTTTTGCACATGACCTCATTATGAGGTCATTGGTTTTACACATATAACTCAGTCGAGTCATATGACTTGTTTATTGCGTTATGATTGGTTTATGAGTTTTTGCACATAACCTTGCTATGAGGTCATGGGTTTTGAGCATGTAACTACTTTGGTCACATGACTAGTTTGTTATGATTTGGTTTTGCACATGTGACCACTTTGGGTCACATGACTATGGGCAGGAAGAATACTATATAAGGAGGCCGATGCGGCCGAGGAGGATAGGTTCTAAGTACTTTTCCTACTTATCACTTTAACGAATATAAAACACCTTTATGATCTTTATCTTTATTACAACATTATCATTATACCAAGGAGAGCTCTTCACGAAGAAGAGATAGAGAAAGCTTACGATAGGCATTTCCGATAGAAGACAGAGGTCTTGTACTATCGGTAACGTAGGCAGATGTCTAGTGCTATTGTAAGACTAAGGAAAGAAACAGAAGAGAAGTATTGTTCCCTATTGCCAAGAACTAACTATCCAAGGAGGGATTATTACACGGGGTCATATTCAGGTGGCAGTAGTGAAGTTTTCGTATTTTGTACGGGTAACTTGGCTGGTGTGTAGCCTGGGCTGAGGAGGACCTTTCTTTACTTTTGATGGCTTTGTACTTAGTATTCGTCTTTGGGCATGGCACAGACATGTTTGAGGTACGGGGTTGGAGGTTTAGTTAGTTCGTAGTTAGTGATATCCAGGATGCAACAACCTGGAGGCCTGGCCCTGGGGCTCGTTGAATGCCAGTGTTGGCGGTACGAGTTTAAATAAATTTAGATTGAATTCTAAGTACTTTTCCTCATCCTTGCCATCACTTTGCCTCGAGTATTTCTTTCGCACCTACAGTGGGCCTTGATACCTTGGATTCTGGGGGAGATAACTGAGTTTGCTCAGTAGTTCCTAGGGTTCTTGGTGTTAAGGTCTATTGGTGTTACATAGTGGATTACTTGCTTACTTCTCATTTCGTTGCCTGCGGGTTATCTCACGATACTCACTCTTCAAGGTATTCATCACAGTCGCTTATGAGCCCCTTTCAGTAAACTCTCTTTGGCTTCCTGTCTATCGTCTACTTGCAGGTTTCACGTTCGATTTGGGGGATTGAACCTTGTGTTTGAGGGGATCACCCATGTCTTTCTTTAAGCCAGCTAACTTTTCTTGTAGGGTTTTAACGAAGTCCTTAGTTCTCATAATGTAAAATGCTAGCTGGTTTGCTTGATAACGATCCCACGTCCTCAACTCGTCGTACCGGCCATATCACTTCTCAGGCAGCAGGGCTGTACCTGCCCAGCCCCTCTTCGTTACATTATATTTCTATAGTGGGAGTCTTAAAATATTGTTTATCACTGTTCCCTTGGCAGTTTTGTCCTTGTGGCATTTATGGTGGTTCAGTCAGGTGTCTCCTTCTCGCATCGGTGGAGATGGCTTTGACCCTGAAAAATCTTACCCTTTGGTGTGGTTTTTCATTACAGCCTGGGATGGTGTGGGACAATTGGCGGCTAGGTACTCGCATTGTCTGAGCATTTTGTGTGGTTTGGTTGTAGATTGAAGTCAGCGGCTTTACACATTACAAGTGGGGCCTACCTTCTGTTTGTCTTCTTCAGTTCGCTCGTCCTTCCTCCTTCATGTTGTGTCAGTTGGGGAATGCCTCTTGCCTATAGTTCAGTCTGTGCCTGTTGCCAGACCTGTGGGGCTGGCTTTGGCTGGCCTTGCCTACTTTTTCCCGACTTGGTTGAACTTTGATTTGACTGGGTTGGATGGTGTGGCTGGTGCCTGTGCCTTCAGGTATTGGTGCTTCCTCCTTTGTGGCTCCCAGCTGTTGCTGGTGGGCCCCATCAGCTACAAGGTACCGGAGGTTGGGGCTCTGTTGCTGTGGCCAAGACCAGCGGCTGCCTGATGAGGCTAGATCTGAGATGTCATGTGGCTATCGGAGAGTTGATCTGTCTGAAGGGCTGGGGGGCTGGATAGGCTGTGTGGTGTCTGGCGTGTGGGGCATGGAGAGGGTGATTGGGAGGGGAGAGGTACCTGTATGTACCAGTCGGGCCTGCGTCTGATTGGGTGAGGTCTAATTAAGTGTTTCCGGCATAGCTTGGGCTGTTTAGCAAAGCTGATGAGTGCTGTAAATCTCATCGATGGACTGGCAGGTTGATGGCCACTGTGACGATCCCCTTTCAGATAGTTAGTTCTTGGCGACGGGAAACGATACTTATCTTTCCTTTCCCTTTCTTTCCTTGTCTTACAATAGCTATAGGCCTCTGCCTATGTCACCGATAGTACAAGACCTCTGTCTTCTACCGGAAACACCTATCGTAAGCTTTCTCTAACTCGTCTTCATAATAAGTGCTTCATAGCGTAACGATAATGTTGCAATAAGGATAAAGATCGTAAAGGTGTTTTATATTTGTTAAAGTAATATGTAGAAAAAGTACTTAGAACGAAGCGTGAAGAACCTATCTTCCTCGGCCGCATCGGCCTCCTTATATAGTGTTCTTCCCGCCTTTAATCATGTGACCTAAAGTGGTCACATGTGCAAAACCAAATCAAAACAAACTAATCATGTGACCAAAGTGATCACATGCTCAAAAACCCATGACCTTATAGCGAGGTCATGTGCAAAACTCATAAACCAATTATAACGCAATAAACAAGTCATATGACTCGACTGAGTCATATGCACGAAACCCATGACGTTATAATGAGGTCATGTACGAAACATAAATCATATGCGCAAGGCTTGCCCGTAAGGCATACTCGTAAGGCATACTCATCAGGCGCATGTCCCATGACTCATACTTGAACCATGTGCGAAAGCATCACAAATCCCACACATAACTAATCATACAACCCGAATAGGTTATATGCGTGAAACAATAACATACCTGTGACTCATAACCATGTGTCATGTGATAATCCTTTTCTCACTAAGCCACATTCGTGACATTAACTCCCCTCCCCCTAAGCCTGAGTCCCACCAGGCTTTTTCTCCCAGTTTTAATAGTTCCCGTCCTGCCGAGCACATGGTCCTTCTCAGCTTATGGAACTTTTCGTCTGCCGTCCTCCATCTGACCCTTACCGATTCCAGAGTCAGATTCGCCATCTCGATCGTTTGCCACTGGTTGTCGTTCAGCTGTCTAAGCTCCGCGATCGTTTTGTCGTTTGCTGAAATTGTGGCCTCGGCTTGGCCCAGTTGTTCTCGAAGTCCCCGGATCTGCCTGTGTAGGCTCCTGACATCCGGTTCCGTGTCTGCTGGGGAGTTTTGGGCCCCTCCCTCCTTGGACCACGTCCTCGCGGCCCATGCCTTTCTGGCATCTTCTTCTTCCAACTCTTTTCAGCTTCCATCTCTCTGCGGGTAATATCCCACAGATATTTTTTGTGCCCTGTGCATCCTGCACCCATTTCTGAAGCTTTGTTGCCAATGCTTTAGAACGTGGTCCGGGCATGGGCCACGCTTCCGACATTCCCTCGGGAACCATCCCGAGCCTTCTTTGTCGCCAAAGTGTGTTTGGCAACCGTCATCGTAGCATACCGTCCATGACATGGCGTTATACTGTGCTTGTTTTTCCCTTTCCTTGAGTTCTTCGTCGGTTGGCTCCATGAACGAGTATTCGGGGCTGGTGGGTGTGGTTTGGCGGGGGCCATTGCCCCAGCCCTTGTGTTGCTGTAATGGCGTGGGAGTCTTTCCCTCGCTTTTGTCTTGGTTGAACGTGATCGTCACCTGGGCCGGGCTTGCCTGGGTATCGCTGGTGGAAGGTTGAGATGGCATCTTGTGCGTTTTCAAAGTTGTGTGCGAAGTACCAAGTTTTATCGTGTTCAAGAGAGTATCCTGTCCACTTGGCTCGGTATTGGAGGTAACCGTGGAAGAAGCGGTAATCGACTATTTCCTAGAGCTCGTATTCTGGTTCTCCGTCGAGTTCGATCGGAGGGGGAGGAATAAGTATTTGTGAAGGAAATTTATTTTCGTTGTGTAATTCGAGGAGTGAGATGTGGAATGTATTGTGTATTCGCATTGAGGGGGGAAGGTCGAGTTTTTAAGCTCAGCTGCCCAGTTTTTCCAATATCGTGAAGGGTCCAATTTTCTTGTAGTCTAGTTTCTTTGATGGTCATGTCGTATGTATATTGCGTGGTATTAGCCATACCATGTTTCCTGGTTGTATGTTTGGATCCGGTCTTCGGTGCTTATCGTATTGTTCTTTTTGCCGTTGTTGGGCTTGACTCATCTCGTATTGTAAGTTTTCGTGTAGTTTTCCCATATCTGCTTTCTCCGGTATCACATCATTAATCGTATGACATGTGGTCTGACTTTGTGGATGTTGTCCGTAATTCGCGAAGAAGAGTGTCGTGCCAATTGTTTCTTACTTTCCATTGTTGTATGCGAATTCGGCCATTGATAACAGCTTGTACCAATCATCTTGCTGATAGTTGACATAGGCCCTTAAATATTGTTCGAGTATCGCATTTACCCGTTCTGTTTGTCCATCTGTTTGTGCGTGGAATGCTGGGCTCATTCTGTTTTGTATTCCCATTTTTCCGGTTACTTTCTTCCATAGTCCCGATGTGAATAGGGTTCCTCGATCGGTAATGATATTCTTTAGGAGGCCGTGAAGTCGAAAGACCTCTCGGAAGAATGTTTGTATAAAATCCCTCATGTTGATGTCTTTTCTAACCGGAATGAAATGACTCATTTTGGTCAGGCGATCCACCACAACCAAGATGCTCTCGCAATTTTCCGATGTTGGTAGGTCCGTGATGAAATTCATAGTAAATGTTTCCCATGGTTGTTCAGGGACTTCGTTTGATTTTAGTAATCCATATAGTGCGTGGTTAGCCGTTTTCGTTCTTTGGCATATGTTGCAGTTTTTGACGTATCGTTTGACATCTTCGCGCAGTCCTTGCCAATAGAATGATCTCGTGATGAATTCCGTGGTTTTAGCCGTTCCTCCGTATCCTGCCGTTCGGATATCATGGTGTTGTCATATGATGTCTGTCCTTATCTCCTCTTCTTCTGGGATCCCTTGTTTTCCATCGTACCACATATTTCTGTCCTTCCATTGGCATAACCCCAGTGCAATTCCTTTCATCTCCTTTTTTCCTTCCTCCAAGGCTTCTCTTATTACCTGGATTGTTTTGTCTTTCTCGTTTGCGTTCTCAATTCCTCTTTCCTCCTTTGATGTGAATTGGATAACCTCCATGGCCTCGAAGTATGTTTTTGGTAATAGGGTCCGTGTTTTTTGTTTGATCCTTTCGTCTTCTTTCGTTTGTGGTTTGTCGCTTGCAATCCTTGTGAGAGCATCTGGCTTTCCGCTCTCTTTTCCTGGTCGGTATTCGATTTTGAAGTTGTATTTGCTAAGGTACTCCATCCATCTTATCTGGCGGTCGTTCAATTCTTTCGTAGTCATGAACGGGACCAGGTTCTTGTGGTCGGTTAGAACTTGGACTGGATGGTCGTTGTTTGAAACGTATCTCCTCCATTCTTTTAATGCTTGAACTATCGCCAATAGTTCTTTGTTTGCAACATCGTAGTTGCACTCTGCAGGGGTCATTGTCTTGGATCGGTAAAACACTGGCCTCCATTTTCCATCGTCGCACTGTTGTGATAGTATGCCTGAGCATACATATTTTGAGGCATCCATTTCGATCATTGTCTTTCGGTTTGGGTCGAAATGAACCAGTATAGGTGCTGATGTTAGATGCGTTCGTATTGCATCATATGCTTTTTGTTAGTTTTCTCCCCATTCCCATTTCTTGTCTTTCTTCGTAAGGTTATCGAGTGGTTTTGCAAGCCTGCTAAATCCCTCTATGAACCTTCGATAAAAGTTGCAGAATCCCATAAAGCACTGAACATCTGTTTTCTTGTTTGGTTTGGCCCAGTCCCAAATGGCTGCTGTTTTAACTGGGTCAACTTTGACCCCACTTCGATTGATGATAAATCCAAAGTATTCTGTTTCTTCCTTATGGAATTCGCATTTTGTTAGTTTGATCTTCATTCCTGATCCTTGTATTGCCGCCGTGATGTTGCTGATATCTTTTTGGTGTTGTTGTATGTTTTCTGAATATATGAGTACATCGTCCAGGTATACGATGCAACATATGTGGAGGTACTTATTAAGTACCCTGTTGATCCATCTCTGGAATGAAGCCGGTGCGTTGGTTAGCCCGAAAGGCATAACCAAGTATTCAAACATTCCGTATCTGGAGGCGAATGTAGTCTTCCATTCGTCTCCTGCCTTTATGCGTATATTGTGGTATGTGTCTTTGATGTCGAGTTTGGTGAAATATTTTGCTGATCGTAGTCTGTCCTGTGCTTCCCCAATCAAGGGTAGTGGATATCGGTCTTTCTTGGTAACCGAATTGAGGGCCCTGTAGTCCACACAGAGTTTCATTTTTCCGTCTTTGTTTTTGACGAATAGTATTGGAGATCCTCCTGACGCGAAAGAGTCTCTGATCCATACTCTCCTTTGGCTTTGCTCGATATACTTCCTAAGTTCTTCGAGCTCTGCTTCCCCTATGAGGTATAACTTCTTATAGTGAATTTCTTTTGTTTTTCCCATTTTTTCGTCTTTGTCCAACTGAATTTCGTGGTCGATTCCTGGTCTTCGAGGTGGTAGCTCCGTAGCTTCCTCCTCTTGGAATAGATTTGTGAATTGGTGATATTCTTTTGGAACCAATTCTCTCCATCCCTTTTTGCTTTGGTATTTCTTGTCCTGGATTGCTAGTTCTGTGCTGATGTTGATTTTTGCTAGAACTGCTTTCTCGTCTTCGTATGTCCATTTGAGAATTCCTGTTGTATCTCCTCTTCAATAATATCGTCCAAAGGCTTGTGCTGTGATCTCTTTGATCTCAATTCTTTTTGTTGTATCGAGCTGGTTTTGGTCTGTACTTCCAAATCCCTTGTTTCCTCTCATGGTTTCTTCCAGTTGATCTACTTCATGCAGATCCGCTTTGTTGATTTTTTCGATTATCAACTGTGCGATTCGATCGCCTTTCTGGACTTGGTAGTCCTCTTGAGCTAGGTTGGCCAGGACCACTTTGATTTCACCGGTATAGTCGACGTCGATCACTCCTGCCATGGTCATGAGTCGGTGTTTGACTGCTAGACCACTGCGGGGTGCTATTCGTCCAGAGGTGCCTTCTGGGAGTCCAATGGCTATTCCCGTTGCTATCATTGCCTACCCGTTGGCTGGTATCTTGATTCCTTCATTGGCATATAGGTCGTGTCCTGCTGCCCCTTTGAAACCCTTGGTAGGCACTTTTGCCTCTTGGTCCAGTTCTTGTATCCGGACCCTTTTGTCTTGCCGCATCTTGGCAAACTTTGCATGCAAAGTTTCTTCTTCTGCTTCTCGTATTGGTGTGGAGTAGACTACAGGTGAACTGTTGAGACATTGTGTCGCACATAGTTCACCTGTAAATGTCATCTTGTTCTCATTCCAATCGATCGTTGGATTATGCTTCCGTAACCATGGCATCCCTAGGACTATCTCATGGTTCTTCAGATCTGCCACTTGAAAGGTTGCCGTTTCCCTATGGCTGTCAATGTCCATAGGTACTGTCGCCGTATGGGTTATAGGACCCATAGCGCTTGGCTTTCCATCTGCTAGGTAGACTTGTCTTGCTTTCTTCGCTTGTTTGGTGTGGAGGTCGTATTTGTCGCATATTTCTTTGTCGATGAAGTCTTCAGTGGCCCCCGAGTCGAGCATTGCATATATTGTTGTTTCTTCTCTTTCTCTGTTGTATATCTTCGTTTTGATCATCACATGATCTCCATCTCCTTCTCCTCTTTACGTGTGTAGTGCCGTGTAGTAGTTCGCTAATTTGATGGGTTTTCCAGGTCCACATCTTGGGTCTCTCAGACCACTGTTTACTGGGGACCCTCTTCGTTTTCCGCCGGTGAATCCTCTGCTATCATTTCGCGGATGTTGCTTCTTTTCTGATTTTGGAAACGATTATTTCCAGTAGCTCTGTTTCCCTGGTATCCGTTGTCCAGTTGGCTTCTGCATTCTCATATCCGATGCCCTGCTTTTCCACACCTTAGGCATAGTTTCCCATTCATTCTTCTGGCGTATTCTTCCTTAGACAGATTCAGAGCAGGCCCTGCTCTTGATTTGTCCACTTCCATGAGTTCACCTGGTGGTAATGCTCGACTTTCTCCTCGAGGTGCTTGCGGCTTGAAGGTCCCGTCCACATTCCTGGATGATTGGACCACCCTATGTGCTATAGTATTTTCCGAGTTGCTCCGAACCATGTTTAATTTGCTTTCTTTGTCGATTGCCCATCTTGCAAATCGTGCGGCTGTCGTATAGTGCAAGTCAGAGATTCCCCATGCCTCTCGGAGTCTCTCACTGCAGTTTCTCAGAAGGATGATGTAGAGAGTCGCGTCATCAAACTCGGCCTCGTATTCCAACAGTCGACATTCGTTCCAGTATGCTGAGATCGTTTGTTTTCCTTGCTGGAGTTTTTCTAGTTTTCGTCTTGCTATTTCTTTGCCGTTAGGGTCTCCAAATTGTTCAAAGAGTGTCGCCTTGAACTCTTCGTACGTGACCCATTCCCTCTGTTTCCTTCCATCTTGGAAGGGCATGATCCATTGTCCCACGAGTCCTCTGAGTAGAGATTCCACATATGGAATCTTAATTTCCTCATGGTGATCTCCAGATCCCTTAACTGCAAAATATCCCTCGCATTGCGCTAAGAATATTCGTAGCTTATCTTCGGCTCCTTCGTATATGTCGGACTCCTTTGCTTTTGGTTGTTGGACATTTCCTTGCCCTGTATTTCGCGTGGCTGCAAGAAATGCCTGAAAGTGATTTTCAGTCATTCCAAGTATGCTGGTTCCTGGCGCCGGAGCGGCTGGGGCTGGTGGCCCAGGTACTGCGGATCCCGCCATTCTCTCGGGTCGTGGGATTCCAGCAGGAGAGCTATCGACTGGTGATCCTTTCTCTGGGGTTACTGGACTTGCTGCTCTCGAGGGTTCTGCTGAGACGTGATCTAGGGCGTCGCTGAATCCTCCTAGATTAAGATTTTGATCGACGATGTCAATATCTCCTTCCCGATCTGGGTTGAAGGATGCCGTCTTGTATCGTTTGGCGTCGCACTAGGTGACGCTTTGTAATGTAACGATCCCCTTTCCGATAGTTAGTTCTTGGCGATGGGAAACGGTTAACTTATCTTTCCTTTCCCTTTCTTTCCTTGTCTTACAATAGCTCTAGGCCTCTGCCTATGTCACTGATAGTACAAGACCTCTGTCTTCTACCGGAAACACCTATCGTAAGCTTTCTCTAACTCGTCTGCGTAATAAGTGCTTCTTAGCATAACCATAATGTTGCAATAAGGATAAAGATCGTAAAGGTGTTTATATTCGTTAAAGTAATATGTAAGAAAAGTACTTAGAACAAAGTGTGAAGAACCTATCTTCCTCGGCCGCATCGGCCTCCTTATATAGTATTCTTCCCGCCTTTAATCATGTGACCTAAAGTGGTCACATGTGCAAAACCAAATCAAAACAAACTAATCATGTGACCAAAGTGATCACATGCTCAAAAACCCATGACCTTATAGCAAGGTCATGTACAAAACTCATAAACCAATCATAACGCAATAAACAAGTCATATGACTCGACTGAGTCATATGCATGAAACCCATGACATCATAATGAGGTCATGTGCGAAACATAAATAATATGCGCAAGGCTTGCCCATAAGGCATACTCGTAAGGCATACTCGTCAGGTGCATGTCCCATGACTCATACTTGAGCCATGTGCGAAAGCATCACAAATCCCACACATAACAAATCATACAACCCGATTAGGTTATATGCGTGATACAATAACATACCTGTGACTCATAACCATGTGTTACGTGAAAACCCTTTCCTCACTAAGCCACGTTCGTGACAGCCACCTGTACGGATAGTAGATTGCGACTACCTGGTTAGACTTGTTTGGGTCTTGTACACTGAGCTTTGTGAGGTTTATTTGGTTTCTTTAGTGTGGCTATAGATTTGGCAGGAGGAGGCATAGCACCACAGATGGGAGATAGGCCCCACTGACCTTCTTGGTCTGTTACTACCTCTATGTATTTCCCATATTTGTGTTGTTTTAGCTGGGGGACAGGCAGTGGGTACAGGTTATCCTCACCGGTACGCTCATCAGAGGCAACCGACAAAGTGGGTTCATAGGGTCAAAGGCCTGGCATACAAGTACGAGAAGTTAACATGTTGGTTGTCTCCTCCCTACCATTGTGTCGCCTGTAGGTTTAGTTTGTATTTGTTGGTTTTCTACTGTGGTGGAGATTTCGCTGGATGGTTTTCAGACCAGGTGGTAGTGATTTTATATTTATTCAATGAGGAACCTGGTTGAATTGGTCTTTTGCTCAGCTTTGGTTATGCTTAGTACTAGTTGGCTTCATACCAGAGAGGCTATGGAGTTGGACTGGAGGGGGCACTGGGTTGTTTGATGTCCTTGTAATTGGTTCTCATATGAGCATGACTTAGGGATGGCAGGTGCGGAGCCATAGACTTAGTTAGCTTAGGATTAGTGGTATACCAGTGAGTGGTATCCTTGTCCCGGCGGGAGCTCGTTGTATGCCAGTGTTGGCGGTAAGAGTTTAAATAAAATTAGATCGAATTCTAAGTACTTTTCTTACTTATTATTATAACGAATATATAATACCTTTACATTCTTTATCATTATCAGGAATTTTATTATTATTACGTCAATGAGAACTCTTTATGAAGGAGAGCTAGAGAAAGCTTATCAGAGGCGTTCCCAATAGAAGACAAAGGTCTTGTACGATTGCTAACGTAGGTATAGGCCTAGAGCTATTATAAGACTAGGAAAAAGAAGAAGTGAAGTATTATTCCGCATTACGAAGAACTAACTATCCAAAGGGCAATTGTTATAAGAAAGTAAAGAAGAGGTGAAAGGTCAAGGAAAAAGTATGGAAAAGAATTATAGCTAACCTCTAAGAGAAATTGAAAGTCAGCAGGAAAAGCAATCGCATAAGCTTTCAATTGAATTGGTACTACTGCTTAGTCTGTACAGTATTTTAATACTGAAGTAGAAGTTGAGAAATTGCACTACATGATAGTAATCCACGAGATATGTGACTTGCTAATAGTTTAAATCCAATATAATTTATGAAATTTTATATGAAAAAAAGTACTTGATTGAATTAATATAATTAATATAGTCAATCCACATTCTTCGAGCTAAATTATTATTCATTAACAAAAGTAACTTACTGCTCGAGGTGTATAGCAACTATCACCCATCACCCCTCCCCTCATTTTCAGCCCCACCAAAAGTAATTGCATCAACTCAACCAAAACCCAATCACATTAATCTGATTCTTTTTCCTTTAATATTATGTCTTCTATTCTTGGTAGTTATTCAAAAAATCCTATTCCAATCCATTACCTCTCTGAGCTTACCTAGAGGAGAATCCTTAGGTTATATGAGCCTCAGATGGGATATCAGCACATTTCTGACTACCTCAAGATCTCCCTCACAACTGTCAAAAATGCAATATTAATGAAAGACATAGAGAGTAAGGAGAGGAAGGGTAGAGGAAGATATCCTAAGACTACCAAGTTAAAAGATAATGCTATGGTTGAGGAAGCTCTTGAAAATTGCAATACTACTTATTTTGAGATTGCCTAAAAGGTTGCTTCCCATATTTCATCTATGACAGTCAGGGGAAGACTTGCATAAAGGCATTCTAAAAAATTGTTTGTACAAGAGAAGATTTACTTATGAGAATCTAGCTCAGGAGAGATTAGAATTGGCATTAGCTTACGGGCATTGGGCAAGAGAGATGTGGAAAAGAAAGGCAATATAGAGAGATGAGGTTACTGTTCAGAGGGGGAGAGGAAAGATGGGAAAATGGGTATTTAGATACCCAAAAGAGAAGTGGAATAAGGATTGTGTGGAACCTACTACTAGGACAGAGGAGATGTAACATGTTCGCAAGGTGCTAATCACGTTATCGGTAATAGATACGATAGTTGGCAGGTGGCCTGCTCTTCCAGAGAGGAGGCGAGAGCTGAGAACTAAAGGAGGCTTCGAGGGTGTACTGAGGAACAAAGAATTAACCGTTCAACCAAGTATATTGAAATACTGTCTGTCGAAGTCTGCCTTTTCTATCGTAGAAACAGGCGGTCTTTAAATACACAAATCTGTTCATGTCTAGCATGAACGAAATTAATCAAAGGTATCAATTGATACTCTTTGGTAAAACTCCTTAAGTATCAAAGCGATACTTAAAACAAAACATAAAACAAACCAAGTATCAAAGCGATACTTAAAACAAAACATAAAACAAAACCAAGTATCAAATGATACTTAAAACAAACTAATAACCGAGTACCCGTACCGGTTACATTCCCCAAAACAAAACAACTGTTTAATCAAACAAAATCTAATAATCATCAAAAGCAGATTCCGAGAAACTCATGGCTTCAGTTTCTGCAAGAAACTCTTCATCATAAGTATCACACCAGGGACAAGAAGAAATCTTAAGAAAACACTTAGACTCAAAGAAATGTAAATCACAGTAGTCACCAATACCAGATTCACGTTGTACATCAACCCAAGCGTGATCGCAATCCGGACAGTAATCTATCCAGAGGATTTCAAAGTAATCTTCAAGTTGGATAATATCGCGGTTCAACAACAGTCCAACAATCTGTTGTCGCAGCCTCACATTGAGCTCCATATAGTTTGACATTGTTATGGTATTCGGATGGTGATTGGTGACTAGATAAAGTTGTCGAGAGCCTGCTCCATAGCTTGATTCTCCTCATCGCTGCTTTCAAATTCCGACTCAAAGTATGGTGCCCAAAATCCATCTCTAGCTTCAAGTTCTGCATGCCATCACTCATTTTCTGGCATTGTAGGTGTCCAGCACATGGTGATATAATTGATTGTTGGGGGGAGGGATTCGTTTGGCATGTTGTTTTTCCACCATTCGTTTACCATATCCATGGCGTGCTCTAGTCCTTCTAGTGGTTCCCAGCTGTTCTCACTCGTCGGATATCCTTTCCATTTGACTAGGAACTGATCATTTCCATGCCAAAGGCGGTGGTCTCGGATTTCTTCAACTTCCCATTCATCTTTCTTCTCAATGATGATAGGTGCGAGTCGAGAGTGGGTTCTTCCAGGGAACTTGGACCCGTCATTTGGGTGGAATCGTTTGACAGCAGAGGTGTGGAAAACTGCAGTATTGCGATGGTATATGCATCTGTCCATCTGAACAGTGTAGTTTTCTATATGCTCGTCAAAGGATATGACTTTGAAAGGTTCTCGCCACTGGGGTTGCAATTTCTTGCTGCGTCCGACATTGGTAATAAACTTGTTACCATGTACCATGAGCATGTCTCCTGGTGAGATGGGGACATGTTTGTGTCGTCGTTTCTGGGCAGTAGTAGTGCTTCGGAATTGGGCAGCCTTAACAGCTTGGAAGGCATCGTTCCGAATTGCTTAGTGGCGGTTTAGATGGTCATCAGAGGCAGGGACTGAGGAGTTCTTAAATAGTGTTGTAGGTAGGAGGGGGTATTGACGGCCAAAGACTGCTTTGTATGGTGACATTCCCAAGGTATCTGAAAATCCAGCATTGATATATGCGGCCAGTTCAACAAGGGCTGGTTCCCAGTTGGTTTGTCATTCATTGATTACGTTCCTAATTCCGGTCTTAACTTTCCAGATTTTTCGTTCTGCTTGGCCATTAGTCTCACGGTGTCCAGGGGCAGCCATAATGTCGTTTATTCTGAAAGAGGTCAAGGTTTGCTTCCAGAATCTGGCGGTAAAGCGGGAATCAGCATCACTGACAATAGATAAGGGGTACCCATGGGGGGTAAACAGGTATCGTTGGAGGTTATTCCAGGTGTCTTTGGAGGAATCGGTAAGCTTCATTGGTATGAGCCATGTGTATCTAGAGAATCGATCCACAGCTACCAAGATGGTGTCATATCCAGCGGATTTATTGAATGGTCCTGCAAAATCGATGGCATATGATTCGAATATTTCACATGGTAGTTGGAGGGTCTGTGCTTTTCCTTCAGGTAGTTGTGTTCGCTCCTTATTTGCCTGGCAGAGTTCACATTATTTGACGAAATCGCGGAAATCCTTGCGCATCTCAGGCCAGTAAATATATTCTGAAGTATATTGAAGGTTGCAGTCACGCTACTGTGGTGTCCTTTGTTGTGAATCTCGGATATGACATATTCTCTAATAGTCATTCCATTGAACATAGGACCTTTTGGTATGTATAGGCAATGTTCACGATAATGGGTGCTGGTATAGACCATTCTGTTTGATATGTTGTAAGGGGTGAGGTCTCCATCCCTGGAGCTATCCATGGCTTTGAAGTAAATCAGGTCATGGCGGTATCCTGCTATCATTTGGCTTTGGAAAGAGGAGGTTAATTCTTCTGTGGTTGATCTAACATCTCGTTCATCCTCGATTAGGGATCCTCTTGTTGGTTCGATAGGGGCTTCCTCTTCCTTAAAGGTTTCATAGAGTTGACGACGATGCTCGGAAATAGTAGGGGGTATGACCAAGACAATGGTTTCATTGTTGTATACTCGTAAGGGTCCACCATATAGTGGTCGTGAATCGATTATGGGAGGAGAGGATGGCGGGGCTGACTGTGGGGGGTGTAAATAGGATATTGCATCCACGTAGGCTACTGCTTGTTCGAGTTCTTCAAGACCTTGGTATCGTGTTGGAGCAGGATTAAGGATATGAGGAGATTGGGTTGACTCATTTTCATCGATCATCTCTTCTTCTCCTTCTTCGGTGTCGAAGTTGGTGTCTTTGGAATCATCAGCAGGTATATTGTATGGTCGCTGGTATCTGTTTCCGAACTTAATCTCAGTCTGGTAAAAAGGGCAGGTGTTGTGGTAACAGTGGGACCAGTGGAGTCTGCTTTGTTCAAGTTCGTGAGGAGGTGTGCTGTGGAGCGTGCAATTGTCTTTCCATTCTTCGTCAATGTCCTTTCCACGTTCCATTCTGGCAGCGCTGTACATGGTATAAGAGAAAGGATTGGAGGGAGCGGCAGAGCTGGCGGTAGCCATCGATGGTTCTTGTTCATAGGAGGTGTTATCAGGGCTGTCTTCGCTTTGTCTTGTATGATCATGAACAAGAGGAGGATCTGCGAGGTCTTGATTCTCATATAGGTGGGAGAGAGCATCAGCTAAATAGTTCGTTCTTCCAGGGGTATAGATGATTTTTGCATCGTATTTGCTGATTTCACCCATCCATCTTGTTCTTCTTCTTCCAGGTATTCTTTCTGTTTTAAGATTAGTGAGAGGTTGGTGGTTGGTAACAATAGTGAAGGTATTGCCCATCAGGATGTGGTTGAAAGCGGCGAGAGCATCAATCACAGCAAGGGCTTCCTTGTCTGTTATTCCATAGTTCATCTGTGAGTTAGTGAACTTCCTGCTGTGTAATGCCGCCAGTCTCGCCATTTTATGGGAGGCCCCTTGCCCAATCCATGCTCCAACTCCAACATCCGATGCATCAGTAATAAGCCATATCGGTTCTGGTTTACTATAGTCGATAGGTTGAATAACGTTGGCGTTTTTAATCAACTCCTTGATGTTGGTAAAGGATTGGTCAAGAGTGTGGGTCCAGACAAATTCTGCATTGCCGGTAAGGTCTGTAAGCGGCGCTGTCACAGTGGCGTAGTGTGGGAGGAACTGGGAAATATAGTGGACTAGTTCTAGGAATCGCATGAGTTCCTTTTGATTCCGGGGTGTCGACCATTCCGCTAAACAGGCTATTTTTCCAGGGGCTGCATGTATTCCTTCATCATCTATAATATGTCCTAGTATATCGAGTTTATCGGCAAACAGTATTGATTTATTTCTGCTAGCATAGAATTTGGCTTCCCTTAGTTTGGTACAAACCAAACCTATATGGTAGGCATGTTCTATTTCGGTGTTCGAGAAGATGAGAATATCATCAATGTAGACCCAAACAAAATGGTAGAGGTATTCGCTTAGGAGGTTTTCCATAATTCGCATAAAGGTGGCGGGCGCATTCATATAACCTTGTAACATAACTCGGCTAATGAAACTTCCGAAGGGTGTTTTGAAACTGTTGTAGTGTTCGCTTTCTGGATCTAACCTTGTTTGGAAGTAGGCATCGCTTAGGTCAATCTTACTTCGGAATCTAGCCCGTCCAACTGCATTTAGAATCTGGGTTTGGTTTTGGATAGCAGAGCTGTCCATAACTGTGTTTTCGTTCCGTAGCTTAAGGTCAACTAAGGGGCGGATTCTTTTGCCATTTGCTTTGGGTTGAACAAACATAGGAGCGGCCCCTGGCGCTTCTGCCCGGTAGATGACTCCTCCTCTTTGTTGTTGGTTGATCCAATCACACAGTGGACCTTTGTATGCGTCAGGAATTAAGTAGGTAGGTTGGTTCTTCAGATTAGAGGGGTCTCGGAGGCGAATGTAGTGGTTCACCTCTCTCATAGGCGGTAGTTCTTCGGGTATTTGATCAGGGAAAACATCAGAGTAATTATCCAATAGTCGTTGGGCAGTTGCTTCACAGACTGCGGCTCGGTACTCTCCGCTTGTTGGCTTGCATGAGACTCTGACCTTCTGCTCTGGGAAATCGATGGTTGATTCCCCACACCTGATTATAGCTTTGTGGCGGTTCAGGAATGGTATACCTATTAGGGCATCGTATTTGGCTAAATTTCCAACCAGTATTTCTTGGGGGGGTAGGACTGCAGAACCAAGTCGAATAGTCACACTACAGGTTTTATGGCTTGTGGATCGTGATCCCTTTACTGCCATATTGACTGGTATGGGTTGGTTAAGGTCTCGAGTTGGGAGTCCATGGACAGAGACAAAGGCATTACTGATCATATCTCTTCCGATTATGCCAGTGTCGAATAGGACTCGAGCCTTTTTGCCATTGATCAGGATAGTACCTTCCAGGGCGGTGTGTGCTTTAAATGTAGCCGGAGGTCGAACACAGTTGCATTCCACATCTATATATCCGATATGGATCTCTTCATATTCGCTGGGTTGGGTATTATCGCCTTCAACATTGTTGGCTGATGCCTCTTACTTAATTGCCTTTCCTTTTCCTTTCTTCATAGGATAGTTCTTTGCCATGTGTCCTCTTTTTCCACATTCAAAACACTCTCCTTTCTGCCGTCTTGATTCTTTGGAGTATTTTGTTTTCTTCTTGAAAACCCGTGGGGTATCGTCTTCAGAGTTGCTGGAGGCTTTGTGCCGTGGCTGGCTATTCCTACTAGAGGATGTCTGTGTTTTGTAGGCCTTGGTTTCATGGAGAATGGCGTCCTTTCGTTCTGCTCTTGCAATTAATACTGCAATATCATCGCCGTCTTCCTCGAGTGGTTCTACTTCTCGCCGGAGGGTAGGGTGCATAGTGTCGTAGAATCGTCGCTTCAGGATGTATTTGGAGATTCTTCCTCTCTCCATTCGGTCCTTATACATCATCAGGTCTGTAGCCACATCAGTGATTCACTTGACATGCGTTCCGTTAACTTGCTGGAGCTGGTTGACTTTGTTGTATAGGAGGTCATTGGTTATAGAGGATTGGAATCGTCCTTTCAGGTAATCGAGAACTGTAGTTCCTCTTAATCTTACATTCCCGCCATATTCCTTATAGCATTAGTGGTATGCGTCGGTTGCCTTTCCTTCGCAAAATGATCCAATGATAAGTCCGGTTGTAGGGTCTTCCACATCTTTTCCTTGTAAGAGTAGGAAGTGTGAGAGTTCCGTCGCCCATCGGTCAAAAGCTTCAGGTTTGAGGTCTTTTCCTTCTCCTGTGAATTTCGCTGGGAGGTGGAGTTTAAACTTAGGGGGTTCAAATGCTGCGGGAACCTCCTCTTCTTCAGGCCTAGCCCGAGATTTTCCTCCTCCAGAAGGCCCTCCCCCTGTGCTGGCCATGTCTGATTCGCTGCTGGCTTCGGAGTCGATTGGAGGTTCAAAGGAAGGCTTCTTTGCTGGAGTAGAAGGGAATTCTCCTGGAGGTTGTGTATCTTCCGTGTTTGCAGGATCGCCCGGCTCTTTAGCAGAGCGCCGGGGTTGTTTCTTTCTTCTAAGGTCTTGCTGTGGGATTTGCTTCCCACTCCTGGTCGTCAAAGACTCTATCTTGGGTTTGAGATGAAGTCGAATGTGCTGTGATTCTGCTGCTTCTCTGCGCTAGCGTTCTGAGGTGGATATCGATAGGTTGATCAGGCCTAAATCCGGGGACAGATTCTTAACCACTTGCTGAGGTTAAAAAAATGTAACGTGTTCGCAGGGTGCTAATCACGTTATCGGTAATAGATACGATAGTTGGTAGGTAGCCTGCTCTTCCAGAGAGGAGGCGAGAGCTGAGAACTAAAGGAGACTTCGAGGGTGTACTGAGGAACAAAGAAGTAACTGTTCAACCAAGTATATTGAAATACTGTCTGTCGAAGTCTGCCTTTTCTATCGTAGAAACAGGCGGTCTTTAAATACACAAATCTGTTCATGTCTAGCATGAACGAAATTAATCAAAGGTATCAATTGATACTCTTTGGTAAAACTCCTTAAGTATCAAAGCGATACTTAAAACAAAACATAAAACAAAACCAAGTATCAAACGATACTTAAAACAAACCAATAACCGAGTACCCGTACCGGTTACAGGAGAGGAAGATTAGCCACATGATGACTGGTTTTTTTATAGTCAAACTCATAGTCCCTTTTCGCCTGTTTTTCCTGATTCTTCTGCAGCTGGAGGTGGAGTAACTGGAAAGTCAATTATTGAGGTTTATGATTAATAAGACTTTGTAGAGATATGGCAGAATATTAAGGAGCATCTTAAGGGAGAAGAGGTTTTCTTTATCATGACAATTCTAAGACTCATTTACCTTTTAGGAGATGGCTTGAAGGGCAGTAAATTACTCTTATAGAAATTCCAGCCTATTGACCAGATCTCAATCCAGTTGAACATGTTTGGGCTCTGGTGAAATATAAATTTCAGAAGCATTATTCTGACCTCTATCTCATAAAGAGTTCTGATAATGAGGTCAAAAAAGCTATTGAGGAGGCTATTACTACATATTAGAAACTTCTTAGCCTAAAAACTTTGATTTTCTAGCAGGTTCAATGGTGGATAGAATTGAAGCAATTATTAAGACAGATTAATAGTACACTAAATATTGATTTCTACTATGTATTTATATTTTTTCAATTTCTTTTTGTTATTTTGATATTGAGATTAGTGCAGAGGTAGTTGTTGTATGATCATGTTATTTTTTTGTTTGTTGTAGTCAGTTATTTTTGTTAACGTACAATATCATAAAATTTCTTTATTCCAGAATTATTCTTTATTGTATCTTCTTCATAGTAAATCCTCTGTGCCTTATCAATCTCTCTCCTATCCTGCCTTTCTTTAAAATATCTAATGTCATAATCCTATTACTCAACTAAATATTTCCACCATTTACTATCTTTTTTTCCATTCTGACTCATGATAAAATTTTGGAGAGCACTAAGTGCTAATGCTAATTTTACCTGCATACTATATGGATACTCGTTTGATAAACACAAAATTGGAAATCTTTGTTTTGACAACTCTAAAAATTCTTTCAATACAATTTCATACTTGGACCTAATGAAAATTAAGTAGTTCTTCTTTATTTCATGATTTTATAACTCTTAAATAGTTTACATTTTAAATAAATTAGCAATTATTTATTGCATAAAATTATGTATATAATAAAAAAACATTAAATTGACTGACGGTAACTTTATACTAGCTTGTTCGTATAAATGGTATCTAATCCTTAATAAGATGTTAAGAATTCTATTTTCAAAGGACAATCTGCATTATCAAGGAAGTATTTTCCCTCTGGAACTTATAGTCCATTTTGAATAGCCCACTGAAGTACTCACCTATCATGAGCTGATACTTCCCATCTTGAAACTATACCTGAAAAATGAAGTCCAAATGTACAAAGCCTAATAACATTTTGAGTAATTGTATCTTTATGGTTTCAAAAGCAGGCAACATCATCTGCAGGAATCTTAGCTAGAATATGCGTTCTATCTGCAGCACCGATAGCATTTTTAAAATATGGATATAGGATTCTGACTTTTATAGTATTTCTGAGGTAATAAGGTATGAATTTTGCAGCAGGACATTCTCTTTTGATAGTTCAATTAAATTATCAAGAACTTGATTGAAGTATCTAATGCAATTTTATTTTAGTTTTTATTATTAATTAATTTATATATATATAGATATATTAAATACATAATATTGTACTAGTGTACTGACTTCGTTACTGTAAAACAAGTTATTTGAAATCTTTTTTATACCTCACAATTGGTACAATTATGACCCATAATAGCGAGAAAAAGTACTGTCTACTCTTTAATAGTAACCTTCTACCCTACTTCTAATCTTCTATACTGACTCATCCAATTACTCAGCTCACAAAAGATTGCTTTCATTATTCAAAGTACCTCCAGAATATGTTGCTCATTTGAGGTAAAAAGTTCATCAATGTAGGTATCTCTACTTAATGGACTTGTATAATAAACTCTCTTATCAAAATAAAGACAACTATAGGCTCCAACAATAAGTTCTAGTTAATATAACTGGACTCCAGACAATAGACAAAGAGATGAGTTTTGGGAAGACATTGGAGGAGTTTAGGTATAGAGATTGTACAGGTAAGGTATATAGAGTTCAATAGATATAATGGATGGATTAGGACTCAGCAATATTATAGGAGTGATTTTGTAGGTTTGAAAAATACTGGTCAGACCAGTATTTCAGAAACCTTCATTTTGACATCATTATTACATCCTCACCACTGAGATTTAGTGTCAACTAGACATGCCACTCTAAAACAAATTTGAGGTTTGTGGCAAACATCTAAAATTCAGGATATAATAAAAGTTTGGTGTCACAACCAGATACCCTTAAGCAATAGGAGACAACTATAAGGCAATCACTCTAAGAATAAAGAATAAAGTAATAATGCATAATACTTTTACAATAAGACTCATTACTGTTGAATAAATATATTCTGAGAGTGATTGAGCAGCAATCCTAATAGTAAGCCTTATAAGACTTTCTTCTAGTATAATAAGTAACCAACTATAAATAACACATATTTTCACATAACCTTTAAACAAATCATGTGTGCGAAACTTAATGATGTCTTACAAGGCCTACTTCTTTTTTTCTCTCTAAGTCACATTGCATAGTATTCTATTCTAAGCAATTGTACTATATTATATTAATAAAATAATACAAGTTAAAAACACTTTTAAACACAAATTTTATATAATTTAATAGTTCTAATTTCAAAATATTAAACTAAGTGGACTGATAATTTTGTTTTTACAGAAAATATTCTCTAATCCCTATAATATTTTTTTTGATACTTAAAACTAATTGTTTTATTTTTATCAAATTTGATGATTTTTTTTTCCAATAATCAAATTAGACAATAGACCTATATTATATTAACTACTGTTTGGTAAGTGGTGTAATTTTGTGTTAAGTTTTTTTTTTTTTTACTAATTTAATAGTAGTTAACTAAGAGATGCTATCGGATACTTGTTTTGTTAACAATATATGTATTAAACTTGGTTAGTGAGATGGAACACATGTCTTCGGTGGAAGCATCAGCACCAGGACGTACAGGACGCGTCAGCGGAATAAACTAGATTTTAAAAAGATTTTCTTTATAATATAGTTATGATATTTTACGTATGATACATAAAATATTAGCATTCTGCAACTAAGGAATTAATACTATTCACACTTTGCTAAAAGTATAAGTTAGGATTGTAAGAAGAGGCCTATATAAGGAAGGTATTTGGACTTAATTGGATAGCTCCTCATACAACTATCTATTATTCTTTCCTATTATATTTATAACTTTATATATAAAATTTTTATGTTCTAAACTACTTCATGCACTTCTCCTACTAGTCTCTATCTAGGTACTCATACTTAGTATCATAAGGCTGAGTAGGATCCTTTAGTGGGTTGTTGCTTATGTTAGTATAGTGTAAGGTAGGAGTAGTTGTATATTGTCACTAGTTATATAATATAGATAATCAACCTCTAATATAGTACCTTTTTTGTAAAAGATTATTCAAGTTACTAATACTTGAAAGGATCTGACCAAAATGCAAAGTTCATATTCCATACAAAAAATACAACTTAGTGAGGAAGATGGAAATATAAGCACTTACTTAATAGTATATCTCTCAGGTAAAGAGACTTTCTTAGCTAAAGGTGTCTGCTCTTGGTTTGGGAATCAACTTGACTGGTAAGATAGAACAGATATTATAGCAGTATGAATGAAGTTAGTATTGAGTTACTTACTAGAATGGATCTTGAGAGCTATAGTTATTATTGAGATTAAAGGTCAATAGTACTAATAACTGATTGATATTTACTATTCACAATCTATGTTGGAGAAGCATGACAACATAGAATGAGAAGTAAGTATAACTTCGAAAATTGAATTTGCCATCCAACAGCACGGAAGCCTTCTCATTCTTAGAGTGTATTAAAACTACAATATTTGCCTAGAAATGTGCCTAAATAGCTTTTTTCTGCCAGTATGATAAATATTGTGTGCGGGAGCCCGTGTTCCCTGAATGAGTAATCAGAGGACATAAAATACCCATATACTAAGTGACCTTAACCAAAAGATTTTACATCTGCTACGATCTGTTCAGGATAATTGTGTTCGATCCTCGAGTTGGTCACTACTGGTAGAGGAATGAGAGCTGGATACACCGGTCATCAGTGACACGAGTGATTTATTATAATAATTAATTATTCTGCTAGATTTTCCTCCTGAACGGTACTGGTTAGGTTCCGCCCGATGCTTGATAATCATGTATCGTCTTAACCCGATCAATTGTATCTCATACTAGTATGTTAAAATAAAGTGAGGTGTGCCAAGAGAACCAGGCAATCTATCTCGTAACATCTGTCTGGGAACTGGAGAGGTTGATGCAGCTTCCTATTTCAAGACACGTTTAGTTTAAGTCGATTAACCTAAAAACCGGGGGTTCAAGCAATTGGCCATCTCTGAAGCAGGGGTTAATATCCGGTCCACCCGTTGTGAGTTTAATTTAACAGGTTACAGGAATTGCTCCTAAAAGTTAATAAGATCCAGCACACTCAGCTCAGGCTTTACCTCTTGGGGAATGCACTAATCCTTCCTGACTTTTGTCCCTGTAAGGAGACAAATAAGCCAATTATACGAATTTTTAAAATAATTTCCCCCACCTCACCTTATTTCAACATACCAAGTGGGAGGTCCAATTGAATTAATACTGTATGATATCGCTCCTCACTCACTTGCGTGATGAGGTACGAAGAGGGTTCAAAGGGTGGAGTATCACACCGTTGTTGCATGGAATATACTCTCGGTAGCCCTGGTACTACAATAATCACACATCTTCAATCAACCAAGCCGAGAATAAGATAGAATAAAGATAGACCAATTTCTTCATATCTCAGTTTTTTTCACAGCCTTACAAAAAGTATGAAAGTAATAATAAATGCCAAAAACGCCCAATAGTAAACAAGTGGGTGTTGATACAGCAGCAGAAGTTCAAATTAACTCTCTTGTAGCCAAATGGAAGAAGGGAGGTTAGCCGAGCATTATACTAAGGAAATATCTCTCTCTGTGGAAGAAGAACAGGAACCGCGTACCCCCAAAGTACCAAGTGTCTAATATTACACCATTTTCAAACCAATAGCTGACATTTTATAGGGAGAAAATCTCATCCTTAATGATAGAAGCCCACTTCCAAGATGGACCTGACGAGACAACGGAATAACCCTCTTCACCCCCTCCTCTTTCACCCTCTCCACAACAGCTACCTTAGTAACATCGGATTTCGTCAGGCTAATCACTCTAGTCTACAGTTTCTCTCAAATTATTCTCCTGCAACCACAGCTCACACTATCGAGCTGATGGATATTCACCTTACCATTCTCCAACCCGCTAATGGATACGGCGGTGGTGGTCCACAATATACCACAGGCAAGAAACGAACAACAAAATGATGGGAGGAAACTACAACCTGCAGCAAAGTGGTTACCCGGACCTGGGTGAGATGGCCGGAAGGTCACTGGATTATCCCCCGACCATAGCAGAACGAGCGGCAGGTACTGCTTATCCAACACTTCCTCTAAACCCCACAGTCCCCAAGACCTCTTACCACAGCACATGAATATACACAATGCTATCATCGCTGTTGATAGCATTGGCCATCCATCCATCCCAGCGCATCAGATGTGCAGCATGTTTGAGTACTTGTCTCTTAAGCTCACAAATATCCGGCCATGTCTATCTCATTGCTAACGGAGGTATTCGGGGGACGTGGCATCGCCGCTATTTCTGGTGATAGTATTCCGTTCTATCAGTAATCCATAGATGGTGTACTGGAAGCCCTGAAACACGCTAGATAGCTGGTCTCACTCGTGCCATTTCCTGCTCCTTCTCTAACCCCTTATGGAAAATGTCTTTGAGGAATAATCTTTTTTGTGTCCATCTACTGTCATAGCTTTGCTACAAGTTGCACCGTGTTGGCGCCCAGTTCGATGGAGATTTTTCGGGTGATGAACTGTGATCCGGGATCTTTTTAGCTCAGAGTTCGGAATAGATAGATGAGTTTGGAAGATGGCTTGGGTGTGTTGGGTGGAAGGCAAGTTAAGATGAACACCAATACCCTAAAGTATCATATCCGAGTTTGAGTGTCAAGGAGCTCTGGTTTGGCTTTAGTAGGCTGTGTTGTGGGTGATCGTGGAAGGTGGAAGGTTTTGGCATGCAGTATAGTTAGTAAGCAAGTACGTGGTATTTGGGGAGAATGTGTCTCATAAGCAGGCTCACTAGCTGTGCCACTCTCTATGATGGATTGCCACTGGGAGTATGATATAGCATGGATGTTTATTTCCCCACCAATACCGCCCTGGTGTACTTGATCAATAGTCGTACATTTTAACGTCCGCAACAAAGCAGCTTGTTCCACCCCAAGTTATTCAATCCCAGCCCTTCTTCCCTGAAACAAATATCTACCTCAACAAATGCATTAAGACTTGCGAAACGCCATTAGACATTTGCCACTTTTGTGGACTCCTCAAATCACTAATCGGCAACCTTGCCCGCATGGACGATACATACCGAATAAGAATACGTACTCAAGAGCAGAAAACCAACCAACTCACGGGATTTACCCCCCCCCCACGACAAGTCATCACCACTCCCGCCGCAACGAGACATTCAATCACAGATCTATTATTCCGAAAACTACCAGCATGCTTATCGGACTAAGCTCCGGCCCTCCCGAAGTCACTGTTGGTATCCTGCTTTATCTCTAGCTGCAGAATCAGCTCAGCTCGGCGCCCCCCAAACCATCTCTACCGTTGGCACTGAGGCCCCAAGATAGCCTTGCATCCCGCATTTTCACAGTCATCATGCAACCTATTTACCAACCCACAATACGAGCCCTCACACTCCTATCGCCCCGTACAAAAAAAACATCACGACAGCTCAACACTCCAACACCATCGCCACCCACTAAACTCACCGCTCAAGCACAGCACCATGCCCCTCACCGTATGGAGAATCATCCATCTCAAAGGCAAAAGCAAGCAGCTTACTCGAGAGTGATCGGCTATGACGCCGAAGAGCAAGACATTCTACGCGCGCACTGATCAAAAGTACACCGCATACTCTTAGCTGTTGGACGGGTTGGATTGGGTGCTGTGTACGATACGGTACTTGGCCGGAAGAGCCGGCCGGTGGGTGGTTGCGTGAGGGAAGAGGAAAGAATGTAGAGAGGAGGTAATTGCAACGTCTTAGATGCGTTGAAGTAAGATGAAGTGGAAGGCCGCGGGGGTTCGGTGTGCGGTATGATATTATATTCTCCTATGCTTTGGTTACACCGAACAAAGCTGAGTTAAGTCGGAACATCATCACCACCACCAAAACCCCTTCCCTCCCACCATACGATATCAAAAGCACTCAGTCCCTGAAAACCCCCTACTTGCAACCCCGTACAGTTACTCACCAATTCGTAAAGTATCATAGCATGAGATAAAGGTGCTAATGGTTTCGAAGCCGGGCATAAAACACAAGTTCGTGGGATTTTTATTTCCAGATACTTTAGGATCCAACAAGTGCCCTCCATTTACGCGGTTCCGCACTTCCCTCGCCATCCTCCTGGCTAAACAATTCATCCGGCCTCGGCCTGGGCAGGATAATAATGTATTTAATGGAAGGGTAGAGTGCCTTTGCACCCACCCCGCTAGAACAGCCCGGTTTCCAACTTGAATGAATCGGACAGAGGGGGATTTACGCGTTTCGCCGGCGGTCGAGGCTAGACTTCCAACTGCCCAGCCAACTACCGGTAGAGTAGTTATCTAGGATCGGGTGCGTAGGAACCCCCACGGAATGGAGGGGGGCGTGGACCGAGGGAGGGATCTACGACCCACACCATAGGTTTTGGTTTGGTTAAGCGAGGTGAGCGCGGTCGCAGTGGTAGGAAGGGTGGGGGTGATGTGGTAGAGCAGAGTAAAGCAGAGTAGAAGAGAGTGAATACCGGTAGAAAGAGGGAAGGAGAGTGGAAAGTGTTCTCTTGGGTCTGGATCTGGGGAGGTAAAGGGGAGTAAAGGAGAAATCACGGTGGTGCTAGTGGAGTTATAGTTTTCTCCTCCCCTTTGCCCCTACGTTAGGAGGTATACCTTTCATTTGGCGGTCATTCCCTCTCACTCGCCCGGCTTCGCATTTCGCATTTCGCATTTCGCATTTCTGGATAGATAGTGGTGCTGGGTTTCACCAGTGTTTTACGCAACAATCAATATCACGATATCCGCAACTACCGGCGCACCCCATAATCCACCCCCTCCTACAAGTTCTTTCCTCCCTAAACTAACGTGATCTAATCACACCTCCCATCTGCCCATCCGGTTCTCCAGCGTTCCTCATACCTCCGACAATCAAACTCACTCTTCCCCAGCTTCCTGTTAACCTCATTATGCGCCCCGCACATCCATTGTTCCAAGCTCGCCCTCCCGCCGAGGTGTCCCTCCTCTCGGCCAGGCACAAGCTTATTCTCCGGGCGCTCGATCCAGCGCTGGAAATCTTCGGCGCACACCCAGCACGGATATACCCGCGAAAATATGTTCATGAAGGTCTTCATCTCGTCCTGTTTTTCCCGGGGCGCAGTGGTAGGGTAGGTTGCCGCGATAGTGTGTAGGAGGGTCCACGTTGAGCGGCCGAGAGTTTCGACGTCCGGGGGGCAGTCCGGCGGAAGGGAGGTTGCAGTTGCAGTTGCGGTTGTTGACGAGGGTTCTTTGGATTGAGGCGGAGTGATTTTCTTCCTAGTCATTGCGGCCCAGTCGCGGAAGCTAGTGCATGAGCGGCAGCTAGGTTCCAATTGTCAATATTATGCACCGCAATTTATATGCGATGAGTTAAGCGTAAGCGGGAGGAACTCACGGTTTACCGTCTTTGTCCAACACCACTCCCTTCGGAATCGCCTTCTTCTTCTTGCCCCCGTCAGTCCTACTCTTCGACTCGTCAACCTGGACCGGTAGTATCTCCGCCATTTTCAAGAAGGAGATATCGTGAAATGAGACAAACGGAAAGAAAAGAAGGAAGGAAAAGCTTGCGTGGGGTGTTTGTTGTCCCCATGTCTCTTCGGCAACAGCATCCCTATATCCCCGGAATGTGATAGGGTTTAGTAATATAAACGCCGGGTAACCTAGGTTTTGATCTTCAACTCTTGGAAAGCATTGGGGCTCACAACGGCGGAATCCCAAATAATTGGCACAGTTTGTGTTGAAAGGAAATGAAGGGGCTTAATAACCATGCCAAAGTTCAGGCCGATTATTTCCTTGACTGGTGCGACAGTGGAAAATGTTATGCCGACTATAGGGGTCCGAGACATGCTGAATAATACGATGAGGGGGCACGTGATATCAGATTTCCAGAAACAACGTAGGTGAAAGATTCTCGAGTTCAAGTATCCATACCGGCAAAGAAAAAAGGCCAAAAACTTAAAGGCAAAGAAGTCCAAGTATATACGCTGACCACTTAGACCCTACAAGCCCTCGTCTCATATACCTACAGCTCACGAAGCTCACAACGCCGAACAAGAATCTAAAAGTAAAAAGAAAGAGAAAGTTGTTGGAGTGGATGTAGCAGACAGAGTGTATGGTTGAGAGAAAGAGAGTTAAGATGATATTGCCATGAGGTTTGTAGATAAATCGTCGGAGGTTCACGCCCAATAGGACATGTCCAGCAGGAATTGTACAGAATCTGAATATGAAAAAAGAAAACAAGAAACTCTAAGACCATTAAATTTTCTACTCTCCAAATTCAAAGTATCCGGAATAGGCACCAATCATAGCCCTTCAATCAAATCCATGTAGAAATCATCTTGTTACATACAAGCTATTTTTCTTGTGAAACAGCTCTTAATATACATAACAGCAATGAAAGAAAAATGCCAGTAAATGTAATGAAACAAAGAGGTAAGCTTATGCTATAATATCAATATTGTTGAGAAACAACTAGGAAATAATTAAAATAGGAATGGAAATAATAAAACTAACATGTAGGTTGCTATTATCAAATACTGAATGCTCCACAATCCACTACTAGTCAAGAAGAATAAAGGTATAAGAGTAAGGAAGCAGATGTTATATGTACTTGGGTGTAAGAGTATTTTGTGTTCAGTTAAACAAGTATTCTCTTGCTTATTAACAGTCCCCTATTTATTCCCCAAGTAAGTAGACAATATCATATCACACTCCTACATTGTGCCAGTTCTACCCCAAAAACTGAATACAAATGCAAAAATCATGCAGCTTAAAGGAATACATGAATGAAATCTACAAGGAATCCAACATTGTAAACCCACACAAGATGAGCACATGAAGGTAATTACCCTCTGTGATGAGGCTGGGTAGAATTGGACCCAAATAGGTCAACGCTTGAATATAAATTGACAAACCTGCTATTGTGTAAGCATATTCTTCGATTATCATCATAGCATAGGAATTAATATATTTGTTACCAGATCTACAAACGAGTAAAATAAAGTTGCACCTTATCAAATGCACATCATATCAGCCACCTGCCCATATTCAATGATACTGAAAGGAAGTATTTGGAAGCTTATGAAACATGTGATATAACCGGTACGGGTACTCAGTTATATGTTTTGTTTTAAGTATCGTTTGATACTTGGTTTTGTTTTATGTTTTGTTTTAAGTATCGCTTTGATACTTGGTTTGTTTTAAGTATCGTTTGATACTTGGTTTTGTTTTATGTTTTGTTTTAAGTATCGGTTTGATACTTGGTTTGTTTTAAGTATCGTTTGATACTTGGTTTGTTTTAAGTATCGTTTGATACTTGGTTTTGTTTTATGTTTTGTTTTAAGTATCGTTTTGATACTTAAGGAGTTTTACCAAAGTGTATCGATTGATACCTTTGATTAGTTTCGTTCATGCTGGACATGAACAGATTTGTGTATTTAAAGACCGCCTGTTTCTATGATAGAAAAGGCAGACTTCGACAGACAGTATTTCAATATACTTGGTTGAATGGTTACTTCTTTGTTTCTCAGTACACCCTCGGAGCCTCCTTTAGTTCTCAGCTCTCACCTCCTCTCTGGAAGAGCAGGCCACCTGCCAACTATCGTATCCTTTACCGATAACGTGATTAGCACCTTGCAAACACGTTACATGTGATGCCAAAACATAACAGCTTAGTTCGGATGAGGTATGCCCTGAGATAGACTACATATACAGTCTATGCACTGTAAGGAGTGTGATGGAATCTCTAGGATATCACCGCCAAGTACCATGATGAAAGTTTGAAATTCATCCAGCCAACTGTTCTTTATGCATGGTATAGTACTGCAAATGCTTGGACTGGAGCTATCAAGACTGGCTCTGTATTCTCTGAATGGATGAGTCTATTTTTTCTATGGCTGGATTTGGAAATCGTCCATGGGTTACAAGGATAGCAAGTGAGAAGTTCTATGAGAATTGTATTAACCAGATCTTTTAGTCTAATCATCAATTAAAAATTGTTTAGGCTAGATTTTGTAAAACTATAAGGTCTAAACTTGTATTCATTTCAAGTAAGGCCAAGGTAGACTCTACTGAATATGTTAAGCAAGTCATGTACCTACAGCTTATATCCTTTTGGTATTACTATTGTGAGATATATAAGTGGACTACTGTTGTGGAAGATGGCATACTCGGGCAAAAGAGTTTCATGACATACTACAGAAATCTTAATAAAGTTGAGACTACACAGTCGCCAGCTCAATTACCAGATTTGAATTACATTAAAGCTCTATAGTTGGATCTTGAAAATGAGCTAGGATGTAATGTATTCGCAAGGTGCTAATTACATTTCAGATAAATGTACGATAATTTAACTGGTGTCCTGCTCTACCAAAGAGGAGGCTAGAGCTGTAACTAATGGAGGTTTTGAAAATGTTCTGAGAAAACAAAGAGTAACCGTTCAACTAAGTATATTGAAATACTGTCTGTCTAAGTCTGCCTTTTCCATTGTAGAATTAGGCAGTCTTTAAATACACAAATCTGTTCATGTTTAATATGAACGAAATTCCTCAAGGTTATCAAACAATACACTTTGATAAAATAACATAAGTATCAAAACGATACTTAAAATAAAACATAAAACAAAGTATCATATGATACTTTAAACAAACCAAGTATCAAAGCGATACTTAAAACGAAACATAATACAAAACCAATAACCAAGTACCTGTACCGGTTACATGGAAGAAACTTGAGGAAGAATCAGCAATATACCCATACTAGAAGCTACTCTTAATACAGTTTAGAATGCCATCTCAGATGAGAGGCTTGAGGCACTTATCAGAAGCATGTCACAGCACCCATAAGCTATTATCAAGGCAGAAGAAAGGCCAACTCGACATGGATATTTGTAATTTAATTTATGCATCTAGACTTCTTTTCTTTACCTATTGTACTTATAAGATATTACTCGCAGGTCTTCCATTTCAGAAGTAAATCCCACTATTTGCTGACACTAAAAAATTCTCACTTACTCTTACTCAAATTTCCTAAACTGGTTTACTCTACATATAAATGTCACATCTTCTTTTAGAAGCAAACTCGATTTTTATCAAACCTCTGGTACAGCCACTAGTCATAAGTGTTTGTAATTTGAGACCTGTTTAATTGGTGATAGGATCATAGTATGGTGGGGTTGCACCCAGTAATCGTGCATATAAACAAGTGAACAATCAACCATAGTGATCAACTAACTGATCATCCACAATATCTTATAATAAATTGTATAATAGAAATAGAAATATTACTAGCTAGTACTTTGTATATCCTCCCCTTACCTCCAAAACTGCAGTTACCTCATCTGATATTAATTTCCTCAACTTCTTAAAAAAACCCTCAGGAATTATCTCACAAACCAGTAGTAATACATGTACAAGGCTTCTCTAACAGTTTCTTTTCCTCCTGGGATATCTCCAATTCTTAGATACTGTTGGTGTAATCGCTTTTTAAGCTCAACTTATACATGCTCAATAGGATTCAAGTCAGGAGAAGATGGGAAGTGCTCCTTAATTTAAATACAATTTCTCTCAAGCTAATCCATGATACCATATACCTAATGAACAGGAGTATTATCCTGCTAAAAAAGAATATCTTCAAGTTATATATCCAAGAAAACCATTTCATGAATAACAGAAAAAAGAAGTTTTCTTAAAAGTTTAATATACCTAGTCTTATTGATATTTTGAGTAATAGGAACTAAAGAATCTTTACTCTTACCCCAAAAGTACCCCCAAACCATTAGTAAAATTCTCTTATCCTTCCTTTTTGAATAAATACACTCAACCAGCCACTCTCTTCAGGCTCTCCGAAAACCTGTTGTTGTCTTGGATTCTTGAATTTCTCTATGCTACATTTATTACTTCAAATAACTTTTTTAAAATCCTCAGTAGTCCAATCCTTATGAGCAGTTGCCCATTTCCATCTCTTAACAACATGCTCAGGTTTGAGTTTGGGTCTTGATTTGGCTAGCTATTATTTGATATTGGTTTCTCTGAGTACTCTATTTACCATTGCAAGTTAGTTAGCTGAAATAATGTTCTATCACTCAGCCTGGAGGTAGTCATAGTAGTACAGGCACTTAGTAGAGTACGAAACTTTGAGGGTTTTTTCGTTACCTGTAGAAAGTGATATGGCAGACACGAATTTATCCCACAAGTCCAATCTGGTGATTTTTCAATTTGGCTTGACTGCTTAAATGACTGAACAATACTGTTACTGAGTAAGGAGACAAGGACAAGCAGGATGAGGAATATTATTAAGAGATTGCGATTCACATACTCGAGCAAGAATGCTTTTAATTGTTGCTCAGGACTGGCTGTAATGTTTCTAAGTTCCTGTTAATAGATAGAGACAAGCAATAATATCTTTCCTTGATATATCTGTTCTTCTCTTCGTTGATAATTCTTGGATTCTTTGCTTTATATTAACAACACTCACTTAGTTAATAACTATTATTATATTATATAGAGGTATTGCCCTTAGGCTTATAACAAATATATTGTATAAGGTGCATAATGATATTTTATTCGTTAAAGTAATAAGTAAGGAAATTACTTTGAACATAGCATAAAGAGTCTATTCTCCTCAGTCGTATCGGCCTCCTAATATAGTGCTCTACTTACCAACTCTAACACTGATGACTCATAATGATGAGCCTCGTGAAAAGCCTCGTAGTAAGTCATATGACTCGAGTGAGTGATATGCATGAATCCCAGGACTCATAATTGAGTTATGTGAGAAACATAACAACTCATAATATAATCAAGTCATATGACTTGAGTGAGTTGTATGTGTGAAATCTATGACTCATAAGAGAGTCATGTGTAAAACATGACAAATTATAACATAAATACATCATATGACTTAAGTGAGTCATATGCGTAAAATCTCATGACTCATAATGAAGTCATATATGAAATCCTGTCACATGCATGACAGAAATCAAACGAGGTTCCCAGACAACTTTGGGAAACTATTAGGCCCCCCCGGGAGACAACCTGATAGATTTCAGAGTTGTCTAGGCCGATGGAGATTCATTTTTATAGACGGAGATTGTCTAGGAAGGCTCGGACTTCACTCGTTTTATTTATGACTACTAAGAGCGAAGTAAAGTAAAGTAAAGTAAAATCGTAAGAACAATATTATATTGTTAAGGTCTCTTCTCCGTTGCTTGATGATGTCTAAAGCTTGGGAGGTACTTCGATATTTATATTCCGCGTCTGTGTATTCGCGGACTACATCTAACTAATATACAACCATGTACCTTTTTCCAATATAACTCGCAACGTCGGGTTTTCTTCCAAGGTGCGAACACCTGGAGACCCTGAAAATCATTACACCCTCTTTGATAATTATAATATGGCTATTTGGAAGTCATGCTGTTTCCAATAGTAATTATCCGATGGTGAGAGTCTTTTTAGACAAATGGCCCAATTCTCAAGTCGAACTATGTTGGCTCCAATCGTCTCCCTTGTCGACAAAATGATCAGTTTCATCTGCGGGTTGCATCTGCGAAGATAGTTGTTATTACCGACTTTCTAGGTCATCTAACTTCAACTCTTCATAACTCCATACCCAACCGATAGATCTTTTCCGCAGGACTTCCTACTTGCCTGCAGGAAGCCTTTCCATAGGATTGGTAGATAATCCCTCGGTCGGTAACCCTTGGTTGCCGTGGGTAATAGGATTCTGGTTACTGTTACCGGTTTGGGAGTCACCCCTTTGGTTGCAGTATGTACCGGAACCTAGTTGTAACACTCCTCGAACTTTATTGGGTTTGATGGTAGTATTCTCAGGAGTTCCAGACTCTTCTGGTTATCGTAAGGTAGATGTGAATGTATTGGTCTTTCATTAAGATCCTTTACTATTCATCATCATCTCTTTGCGCGAAAACGTCCTGTTACTTACGGCCTATGCCGAAGATATCTCGTACTTGAAGCCTAGTAACTTTCTGGGTAGTTGACGGATTCACTCCGTTATACTTCCCAGACCTAGCCGAACGTCCCCTCCTATATATCCTGCGAACAGGATCTGGTCGGACGGACGGCGGCGACGTATACGGTGTTATTTTAACACCTTTCATTCTGTGGTATAATACTCACAGGACGCAACTTAGATCGATATGTATGATGACGCGCGGGCCCCGTAAAGGGGCCGGAGGGGGGTGTTGGAGACCTGAGATTTCGATTTCGGGAGAGGTTACCCTACCTAGGGTGGTTCCTAGGTATCGGATCTCGGTATTCCTAACAGAAACCATTACTATAGACTTTATTACTAACTTACTCCAATCAGATGGATATGATAGCATTTTGGTTGTGGTAGGCTGCCTGACCAAAATGAGCTATTTTGTCCCAGTCTAAAAAGATATAACAATCAAGGTCTTTATCAGAACATTCCTCCAGAAGATTTTCCAATTATATGGACTTCCAAAGAATAGAATTACAGATCGAGGATCACTATTCACATCAGGACTATAAAAAAAAAAGAACAAGAGAAATGGGAATACAGAACTGACTGAGTTCTGCATTTTACCCACAGATTAACAGACAAACACAAAGGATAAATGCAATACTTGAACAATTCCTGGGACTTTATCTTAGCAATGAACAAGATAATTGGCATGAACTATTACCAGTAGCTGAGTTCATATACAATATCAGAAAACAAGAAACAATAGTTACAATATTATTCTTTGCAAACTACAGACAACAACCTGACAAGCAGACTACAAATCAAACAACTAGTGGAATGATTTTAGATAAGACGAAAATCAAACAATGATACCATACATTAAGATATAAAGTAAATTATGCACAATAAAGGCAATAAGAATAATACAACAAATACTAAAGACCTGATCTGAACCTGCAATCTGAAGATATGGTGTGATTACTACTACGCAATATCAAGACCATGAGATTATCCAAGAAATTAGATCACTGGAAAATCGGACCTTTTCAGATACTGGAAAGAGTAGGAGACTAGGCTTACAAACTTAATCTCTCTCCCTTAACGCGAATTCATAACAAATTTCATATCTCATTCCTCGAAAGATATAATAACAAGTTTTCCTCACAATCAATACAGTCTCCTCTACTACTAGAAATAGACCTTGAATCAGAATACAAACTCAATGAAATAATTGGCTCCCACTTATACTCTTATAACCTTCAATACCAAGCTAAGCAGACCAGTTATTCACTTGAGTATGATAAAACTTGGTACTTTGCTACCAACTTTATTAATATACATGATGCCCTCATATTCTTCCTCCAACAATACTAAGGCAAGCCTGACCTGGGTAATGATCACATTCAATTAAAAGGTTAACAAGCACCTAGACATGCCTCCTATGCATAATGCTGACGAGCTCAGAATATTCATTCATTAGGCCCTCTGATGAGAAACATAAGGAATGGGAGGAAGATGTAAAGTACAATGTCCTAAGCTGGATAGTGTGTGACCATAATAGAGGTCATATCTACTTAGAAGACAAGAAAGATATGCGATAGTTGCTAAGAGAACACAAAATATTTGGTCCATGTCTGGATTATGCCTAGAAGCCATAGAAGATGTACATCAAGGATACATGCAGGATGTACAAGATAGCAAAGATCAATACAGTATACTTCTGGTAGAAGGACAGTACCTAGAAAGAGCTGGAGAAGAAGGACACCTGTAAAAGATGTACGGCTATAAGAACATGGCCCAAGGAGGAGGAGGCTGAAAACTCCTCCAAGGAGAGGGAATCAGTGGTCGAAATCCTGTATGGGCAAATTGCAGTACTGTGGGAATAGCTTGGCAATACTGAAGCCACAATTTCAGCATATGAGAAAATGACATTGGAGTTGGGATGAATGATCGACACCCAATGTAAAAGGATCAATACCATGAACCTCATCTTGAAAATGGTAAGAATCTTAGCATACGAGGCGGAAGCAAAGTTCAGCCAGCTTCAGAGGTCCATGTATGGAGTTGGACAAGAAATGCTGAAGCTAGGAGAAAGAGATTGATAGGATTCAGGCTTGAGGAGGAAGGAGCTAATGTCACACATGGGACAGGATTTCACACATGACTTGATTATGAGTCATAAAGTTTTACGCTTATGACTCAATCGAGTCACATGATGTATTTATATTATAATTTATTATCTTTCACACATGACTCAATTATGAGTCATGGGTTTCTTGCATATAACATACTTGGGTTATGTGACCTGTTTCTGCTACTATTTGTTATATTTCGTACATGACTCAATTATGAGTCATAGGTTTTATACTTTATTCACACGTTCTAAATAATTTCCTTGTCCTTATTTTCACTTCCTCTCAGAACATGAAGGTCTACATTCATCAAATCAAAGCCCCTAATTTCTATCTCACAATATCCTTCAAGCCTTTAACCTCAAGCACCTTCTTTGGGCCTTATTATTATTCCTCCTTCTATATTTGTTGGGAGTCCTTGCTTTCTTTTACCTATCTTTAATCTTGTTTGGTTAAGTCATCTTCTTACAGTCATAATGGTTAAGCAAGCCTCCGCACCCTCCATCATGTCTACTCTGCATTCATCATTGATTCTGTCTTATACTATCAAGAAGAACCTGTCCCTACAGGTCAGTATCTCTCACCTTCAGCCCCACATCTCTTTCTTTTGTTGACAATTTCATCATACTGAGAAGAAAGCATCTGCTCAGTCAGCTGCCCTTATCTCTCAACAGAAGCACATTCACAGTTCGGTTACTTTACTAGCCACTGCTGATGCTTCTACGGTTATCCCCTCTTTACCTGTCCCATCTATTACTTCAGTTACTATGGTGGTCTAAGTTAGAGATAATGGGCTAGACTATAAGAGATTTTTAGGGCTAGCAGAGGAGTGCCCTTATGGAAATGTTGCACCAGCAGTTCTCCCACTCTGCCCTGCAGCTGTGATTGTGGGTATTAATATGGGTTGTCCATTTCCTAGTTTGCCGGAACCACTGGAGGTGCCTACCCCTAGTGCAGGTAGGATTGATTCCCCTATAGTGGTGCCAGCTGCAGTGATATCACCACCTTCAGAGGGCCAGTGCCTGAGTCCATTGTGGCTGAGCCTATGGCTAGTCAGGGTGATGCCTCTGGTGGTGTTTCTCCAACAGTAGTGAGTGGTGACATGGGTGGCCTGTCCAATCCTGTTTCTAGACCTGTACTCGGGAGTGAGAGGAGGAAGAGAAACAAGAAGTACCTGGTAAATCATGATCAATCCTCGCCCTTGCCACTTGTTCCCAGCTCTAATGAGTTATCACCTTCACTGGTATACATTAGGTCGTGCCTGGCTGCTAGAAGTAGGGACTCTTTACTCAGTTCAATTCTGATTATAACTTGACCTATACGCCATCTGCCCCCAGCCCCTCTCCACCTACCGACTCACAAGAAGTAATTCTGGAATCCTTCTTTCTCCCACCAACCAAGAATAACTTGACCTCCCCCATGGTAGAGGCCAGTAACTGGTCTACCTCACCCTCTGTATCCTACTAGGCATTTAACAAAATGGTAGCCTGAGAATACTCTAGGTGAACTGCGAGCCCCTTAACCTTCTCCTTTTGATCTGACTTATCCTTTAGAGAAGAAGCCTTGCACAATACTGGAAAGTTCAAACTGGATAACCCTATTCATGAGGACTATGCCCTTCAGACCAATAGAACGCTATACTGTGCCTGCTTCTCATCTCCTCATAAACAATCCATCTCAGATCTCTCACTCAAGCCTTATTATCTGTAGACCATCAAGGTTGAAGAAGAATGTAAGAAGTGGATTGTTCCCATCAAAGAGTTCTCTGTTATATTAGATGAACACAGAAGGTACTTGGACATACCTATTGTAGTCTCCTCTACTATTGAAGAAACTCTCACCTCCTCCCTTATAATACTGACTATGCAAGACATTGTACTCTCAGCAGATAGTATTATTATTCCAGATACCTCCATGGCTTTGGATAATGGACGAAATTCGGAAGTGATTGGACTGGAAGACAGCATTTATGCTCTCAGCTCTCAAGGCACTACTACCTCTACCTCTTCTCCACTAGATACATCCTCCATCCCCCTCATGTTGACGAGCAAATGGCTCGAAGGAACCCTTAAGCTCACCAGTAGCACGACTACGCTTATAGAAGTACAGCTACTAATGACCCAGCCAGAGGATGCTGACATTGTCATTGCCAGAGCTGACCAGTGTTTGGCAAAGGTAGATGAGCCTATTGTGGCCAGTAGGTGCCCTACTCTCATTCTAGGCTCTCGCAGTATTATTGGGCCCATATTAGAAGGACTTGAAGATATTTGATCTGGGAATACCCAAACTCCTCTTGTGGCCTACTCCTAGTGTGGACAGCATGGTACAGGATAATACAGTTGAGGATATCTAGATATAGATGCAGAAGAAGCCCATCTGGACTGTACCTGTCACCTGAGTCAGAAATCGGTTCTACTATCTAGAGAGGGTGGTCAGAATATTGATAGATATCATTAGTAGGCAGGAGGTAGAAATTGACTCCTTGAAAGCTAGATTGACCTCCTGTTATTGTTTCTCCTCCATGATCTATGGGTCCAAGAACACCACCTCTATTCTATACCTTGCTCCTCATCTGAGGGGTCCCCAGAAGTCTCTTCCATGGGCCAGGATGCTACCCCAGCAACCTCTGCAGCTAAAGTCTCCTTTATAGAGGGTGTTAAAAAATGGGGACTTGTGCTAAACCCCACCATCCCACTAAAGGGCATAGCAATACTCTCCTAACTTGTGTGAGCAGACTCATCCCACAGCACAAGCAGTACTAGCTCTTCCAGCAGTAGAGCAGATATTCTGAAGGTAGGTGGGAATACAGAGGGAAAGAAAGTAAGGTAGGAAGAACAAGAAGAGGAAGAGAAGTTGAGAGAAGAAAAGAAAAAGGAAAAGAGGGGTAGGTATTTGAGGGGCATCACCAGAAGGAGGAGAATTATAGGGCTAAGGCTGACTAAGAGACAACGGTGATCCTAGCTAAGAATCAGGAAAAGGCTACTGACAGATAGGCTCTGGCCTCTGCTATCACCGGTACAGTATCTGTAGTATCGGCTTTTCTCTCAAGGCTAGCAGTCACTGCTGCTGGAGTTTAAAATATAGTCTCTCTCAGTAGGACTGTCCATGATACTACTGCTTACTACTTGAACTCAGAGAACTCAATATCCGCTCCACTATTATTCCTACCAACTACCGACACCCATGGAAGGCACTTTACCATGCAGTACATCAGCTACAAAGAACTATCAAATCCCACATCAAAACATGCTGTCCAACTCAGGAAAGATCTGAGGTTCATTACTCTATGTCTGTGCTGGACATATCTGGAATGAGATTGGGTGCCTCTTCCACACTCTGGCTGCATACTCCACTACCCCGCTTGGTGACTAACTTGACAAGGTCAGATTAACTCTAATAAAGGAACTTTTACTCCTGGAATTTGTCTTCTAGGGAGATGTAGACAAGGTTTAGACCATAGTTACAGGTGTTCCCCTTACTGATACAAGGCATAAATCTGTGTAGAGTGTTATCTAGTTGATTGGAGAAAAGGTCACAGACAGCTTACATACTGACTTGGAGCAAGGCAATCCTGGCATTGTCACTGTGTCCTGCCCTGACATCATGGGGTGTATCCATTCCATGAGGTAAGCCATTGCTGTTTCTTGTAGCATTCGCTTTGTAGTGGAAAAGAATAATGCAGTTAAGTCTGCACTGAAAACAGTAAAAGTCTTCCTTAATAGAGGAGCCTGGAACATTGGGGTATTTTCTGAGCATTACCCAGCTAAGATTTATGGTAAGTATGTACAGGTAGGCTACTTTCAAGCTACCTGTTTCCCCGCCCCCCCCCCCTCAGAATCAATTTTTTTTTGAAAAGCCACCTTTCTCGGGATCACATCTGCAAGTTTCTTAACTGTTCCGCCACATAGGTGAAGTCTGCAGTAACACTCATAGATAGTATGAGCCATGTGCTATAGTCAATCATTTTGCCAGATATGAACAGTATTTAGTCCTTAAGGCTGAGACAAAATCTTCCACCTCCTCATCTCTGGTAACAATGACAGCAGCAACTACAACCTCGATTGCTCTCACTGTACTGACCCCAAGAAAGAACTATTATGGAAGAAAAGAATAACCTAGCAACAGAGCCATAGACAATCGCCAACACCTAGATGTGGTGGTTGAAACTTGAGGCAACAAGGAAGAAAAGGCCACCACATGAAAGAAGTCAGAAAAGGACAAGGGTAAGGAACCTACACATTCCTCCACCTCCTCTTCTCCCACCCATGAGTTTTTAAAAACTACAGTACTCGTATCCACTCCCCACCCTACAGAATAAGGTCAGAGGAGATAACATCTGGGAAATGACAAATGAGGAAGGGAACCTCCTTGGCACTAGCCTGTTGAGCAGGTGTGAATCCTATAAAGCTTCTTTTTAATGTATATTATAGCAATAGCATTAAATATAGGAAGAAGTAGTAGGAATCAGGTGTTAGTATTTGATTTGTTTTTTTTGTTGAGTTAGTTTTTAGGTTAGAGCCCTCCATTGATTCAGGAGGACAGTATATACCATTAGAGGTAGATGGTTGGGATTTGTTTTCCTTCATTGTTGGATCAGGAGTTGAAATATATATACACTTACATGTTTGCAGGATGTCTAACGTTGTTGGACATAGGTATGCATGTGCAAGAATTGAGTTTTGGGAGAAGGATAACAAGAGGATGATCGCAGGAGTATATATCCCACCTATACACACTAAGGTTGACTCTAGATTAGGATTGAAAGATGTTAGAGAACTGGATACCGCATTTGGTAACTTCAGTGCAAGACATCAAGACTGGAACTCCTGAGCAGAGAAAGCCAGACAGGAGTACTGCAGAAGATAGCTGAAGGAGTGGTTTATATTCCACTGCCTGAACATGATGCTCACCAACCATCTGACATTCCTAAATATATCCATAATTGACCTGCCTATACTAGCAGCCATACTTGCAGCACAAATACTTTAAAGTTGTTAGTTGTGAGTATGTAGCCCAAACTGTCTGGCTCCATGTGGACCTACTTGATAATCTGATGAGAAAGAGGCCCACTTAGAAGAAGGCAGTATGGGAAAAGGTTGGGAAGAAGCTGAATACCCTACAAGAAGTAGGTGATGAGTAGTTGTATGGTAGAGTGAGAAAGGTAGTGGACATGCTTCCACAAACTTCCAGTGGCAGAAATCAGGACGAATAGTGGATACCAGAGTTGGAAAAAATGTGGCTGGATGTGGCTTGGCTAAAAAGTATTCTAAATACATGGCAGATCAAACAGAGGACTATAGGCTTACCAAATTTGTGTACTAAGTGTGTTCGTTAATGGCCAAGTTTGACCATATTAGAACTAACCTAGCTGACAGCAAGGACTCTGACGTATTTCGTTTAGTACGGAAGTTGAATACCAGCTATATGCTGCCTTCAATATGATAATCTGATAGATCTGCAGCCATCACGCAAGCCACCATACAAGACCTGATTGCCCTGCAGCTCAATCCAGGCAATCCTGTCCCATGTCCAGAAATTTCAGTTGACAGGAATAGTACTCAGGAGATGGAAATGGTACTTGCTAGGTCTCCTTCCAACATGGGACCTGGTGAGGATAATATAAAGTATCTCTTCCTACTGTTTTAGAAAAGAAAGAATACGACAATAGTATGATACCTCATTGATTACAGATTGCGGCACAACATCCCAGATTGGCATAGAATTGAGGTATTATTAATACCGAAAATCTACAACCCGAGGTACAATATTATCAAATCCTGGTATATGATACATCTGCTCCTGACCACAGCTAGGATGGTAGAGAGGATAGCACTGCTTCTGTTAGTGGCTTATTTAGATCTTGGCGAGACGCAGTTTGGTTCATACTAGTGACATAGAGTCCATAATACTATAGTAGTCATCCAGGAATTCCTCTATCACAACAAGAGATACAAACGCATCATCTTATCAATGGACGTTGAAGGAGAGTTCGACAATGTCAACACCAAGCTCCTATCTGACCTTTTAGTAGCTCGAGGTAGCACCTCTAATTTATGTTATTGTATCCGGTAGTGGACTGGATACTGCTCTCTGTTGTTCCGATTTAATAGATATGTCTCCCAAGTTTACTATAGCAATAGAGGGGTCCCCCAAGTATCTCCACTCGCCCCTTTCTTGTTTGGTACATTGGTGGCAGATATATTTCCACCACAGATGCAGGACTCTCCTAGTGTGAGACATGTGGTGGCATCCTATATAGATGATAGAGTCATTATAGTAGTGGCTGATTCTTATGATACTGCCTGATATTATACTAGGAAGATGTTATAGGATTGCAAAGGTATAATATGAGAAAAAAGTATAGGGTTTAGTGGGTTACAAACACAGTAGATTAGGTTTGAGGATAGGGCATAGGAAGGAATAGAGTTGTTAGAGGAAATAGTATTGCCATCTGGGGACCTATGGGTTCTTGGGTATAGGTTCAATGTATGTCTTAATCATTTTTCCATTGTACGTTATTTGGTAGACAGGGGGTTGGGTGTAAGGAGGAGGATTACGGCTCTGGAAAGAAGGTCTGGTAATATAGAAGGGTTGGGAGCATAAGAGACTCACCAATTGGTACAAGCAGCCAACCTTCTGACCATCTATTATGGACTTGAGTTTGTAACTGAATATTTGTCGTATGTGAAGCAAATTCAGATCCAGGTCATCAACTGCCTCTGTTTGGTATTCTGGACCCCGATGAAGCTGGTTAATAGTATCCAACTAGCAGAGTATAGTGTCATACCTCTTATCATTCGAGGAAGATACCTATAATATAAATGCTATAGCTGGTTTATCAATTACCGATACTATGAGGATCACTCCTAGTTTGGACAGATTCAGCTTGACTGAAAGAATGAAGACATGGTAGCCTACTGGCAGACCTCAGATAAAAAACTCTTCTACTATCCGACAATTACAATAGAAAAGGGAATACAGGTAATGGCCCTCAGACACGCTAGATATTATGAGAAGCTTTCTCAAAGTTGAAATATAGTGGCCTATAGTGATAGGTCTAAGATATCTCAAAGTGCTGGTACAGCTTGTATGATAACTGAGAAAGGGGCCTTGACATGTACTGGTGGGTACTCAGAGCCCTTGTCCTGAAGCATGGTTGAATGCGAACCGTTTGCTGAGGTCTATACTCTTTAGGTTGTTGAAGAAATGTCAAAAGAACGTCCATTATACATGTTTCTAGACTGTATCCTCCCACTCTACTCCTAATTGAGAACATATTACTGAAAGGAAACTCAGCTAAGATGTGGGAGGTTAGAGTATGGCTGTTAAAAGCTACTATAATGGGGGTAAGATGGATCCCAAGATTGCAACCATACCGAAATAAATTCTTCTGCAAAAGTGAACAAATATAATCAATATCAAAGTCTCAACAGTAGAGTTTGAAGAAACAAAATAGTAAAACTTAATATCCTTAAGCCACAGCTTTGCTCAATTAAGTTCTGATTTCATGAGATAGTTGATTGCCAGAGTCAAGGAAAACTTACATATACCTAAGTAGATGTCATATACTGCCAGTTGCTTCACATCACTACTGTATATTCATGAGTACCCAACTTCCTTGTGCTGTTGAGCCAACCTCTATCGATCAGACCAAAGATCCTCAGTAGTGAATTAGACTACTCTGTAGTTTGCTAACATCTACGCGACAGAAGTATTATAGCCGCTGCATCTACAATGCAACTGCAGGAGTAAAAACTCTACTTATCACGAACATGTTATTGGCAAGCTGACATGCTTGAGCAGATGCAATACCCACTATGGAACTCTCTACCCATATACACTTAGTCTTCTACAAGCATCTACAGCCCCAGAACATCTATTCGGTTCTACTCTATTCCATATCATTCTACATGATGACCACTTAGCTTCTCCAATTAACTCCTTCAGAGGTTGACTATGAATAGGTACTACTCACAGTCAACTCTCCTCAAAGCAGGTCTTATTGTGACCTCATACTAGTGTCTCAGAGTTCTTAATAATTCTCTAATACAATTACACTTTCAGGATAACGGACTTTGGTTGCCTTACCCATCGGCTCCCAGTTACTTCACATACTACTTCTGACTTCAAAGTGGTATTACTCTGTCAGTTCTGGTCTGTTTTGCACAAAACCACCTGGAGACCATTCTCCAGGTTTACCTCTACTCCATCATATATCGTGCAGATAGCTTCTAGTTGGACGGACAGTGTGAGCATATAAGATGTCACAGAAGTGTCTCCACCTGTAGACTTTTATTAGGCTTACAGCAACTCTCCAGGCTGGAGCACATGATGCTAGGAACTTATAATGGGACTGGAGGGGGGGTATTAGCCACTACACGTCCAAGTTACAACTTGTTCAGAGCTCAACAGGTTGTGTGGGAGTGATCTGCATAACCCGAGATTCGAATACCCTACGTAGTCTCACGTGACAAACAATCTAGTAAATTCCCCCGAAGCCCTGCATAACAAGTTACTTTCAAGGTAGGGTAACTTGGCTCCATAGCAGAGTAACCCATGGCCTAAGGTAGGATAACTCTGGTTCAAAGGTAGGGTAACAGCACTCTGAGTTACCCTACAGAATAGGTTAACTCTACCCAGACCTACCATTAAGCAATTCAGGATAACTCCCAAATTGACTACTTGGATTACCCTCTCAGGTAGGATAACCACCACTCCTTACTAGTCCTTATATACTTCTTACTATGGCATAGCATGTCCAACTAAGATACCTAACCAACAGTACCTCTACTCAGGAGACTCTAGTCTACTATTATTCCTACTGTGGTAGTCTCTTGATACCGGTATGGGTATAGGTTTGGCTAAATATAATAGTACTCCATGGAGTCTCATTCTAGCTACTTCCACCTCATTCAGCTGGGTATATGAACATATAGGCATTGCAGGCAATGAGATGGTCGACCAAAGAACCAAGAACAGTATCCACCTACCACTGCAACTCCATACTTGAGAAGGAGTTAGTTTAATATAAGATATGCTGAGTTGGCTTAGGAATTAAGGAAGGAAGAATGGGAGACCATACATGCTAATAAGGAGTATGGGCATTACACTGTTAGACTCAAGACTCCAAGACACCTTCATCAGTTGACATACATGGATTGGTATATGTTGACGAGAATTCCCAGTAGTACTAACCTTGCCAGGCATGACAACTGTAATGGATAAGAAGAAAGACAACACAATACTACATGCTAATAGTATGAAAGGAAACAACCAGGAGCAGAGGACCTATACAAGGATTCAGCTATGTGGGAGTAGAAGAACTGGTTGGTGGAATATAAGGGGTTGGGATGAAGAATATCCTGTTATATTAAGGAGGTAGATGGAGAGCTAGTAGTCGCAGGTAACTAATTTGATGGTATACTGACAGTGCTGAGAAACGAGAGGCAAGTTTCCATAGGAACTCCAGACACATGTTTACAGTATGAGAAGAACTATCCTAGGGAGGACTGCGTATTACCTAGCATGCATATTCCTACTAAGTAGTTCTTCCTATCCAACCTGATCTCAATGCAATATCTACCATGTGACATGGCAATTACCTGTGGAAGTACATCCAAGCACCCCTCCTTCTCCAACTACTTTAATGACTACCTAAACTGCCTTCCCGTAAGTCTTGAATTACTTTAACAGTGACATTGGAATCAGTGGAATGACCTTACATTACCTCTAAAAACCACGGTTGTGCTGAGAGAAGCTGGGATATCTGAGTTCATTGATTAATTATATTACCTATTTTGCGGCCAGTAATGGATTGCCAGACCGACAAATAGGATAGGGGAATATTATCAGAAAAGAAAAGAATGTTGAAACAGATTGTATGTTTCCTTTGTTGAATATGTTGCTGAAATTATATTGAAGGCAAGATAGGTGTATCAGTACAAAGTTGGTGGACAGAATACATGAGGGGAATACATGTTAATCTGAGATGTCACTAGATGAAAAGAGCACCTGTGAGCTCCTTTGAGGACATGATTTTTGGTTTATGTTTGGAGGAGTAGTAATGAGATGGGATTAGGCTGTGGTAGTATATTTTAGTTGGTGATCTTTTAGGGTATTGGAGAGACTGGGGGTCTGGTGGAGTTGGCACTACTTGTATAAATAAAATTAGATTAAATATTCTAAGTAAATTCCTAGTCCTTACTTTTACCCTACCTTAGAATGTGAAGGTTTGCTTTCATCCAATCAGAGCCCTTGATTTCTATCTCACAATAGGCGCCAAGTCTTTATCCTCAAGTACTATTTTCAGGACTCATTGTTATCCCTCCCTCTATATTTACTAGAAGCTTTGGTTTTCTTTTACTTATCTTTATGGTTGTTTACTTCAGTCGCCTCTATACTGTTATAATGGCTAAGTAAGCCGCTGTTCTCTCTTCTACATCCGTTTTATATTCATCACTGGTTTTATCTTGTACTGTTAAGAAGAACTTCACCCTTCAGGCCGAAGTCTCACACCTTCAGTACCAACTCTCTGTTCTCACTAGGTGACTTCATTATACTGAGAAGGAAGTATCTACCCAGTTGGCCACCCTTGTCTGCGAGCACAAAATGGTTCATAGTTTGGTTTCTTTTTTTGCGCAGGTGAGCTAGATCTTGGGAATTCTCAGGAGCCAGTAGAGGAGCACTCTCAGGAGAATGTTACACTAGCTATTATCCCACCCTTATCAGCTGTTTTAGTTGTAGGTACTGGTATGAGTGGGGTGGTTCCTGTTTCGCTGAAACTAGTAGGAGTCTATACTCCTGGCATAGGTGGAGAGGATTCCCCTGTTGTAGTGCCAGCTATTATGGTGTCATCCCTGTCTGCTGGGCAGGTACCTGAACCTATTGTAGCTAAGCCCATAGTTGGATGAAGTAACACCTTAGGTGGTATCCTCCCTGTAGTAGTGAGTGGTGATAAGGAAGGCCTGTCTACTCCTATTTCTAAACCAGTACCTGTGTTAGGAATACTGAGATCTGATACCTAGGAACCATCCTAAATAAGGTAACTCCATTCAGAATCAGAATCTCTGGTCTCTGATACATTCCCCCTGGTCCCCTTACCGGGCCTACACGTCATCATACATATCAATCTCAGTTGCATCCTGTGACTATAATGCCACAGATTTGAGGCTTTAAGAAAACCACTATAAACGTCACTGCCACCTTGTATGACCAAATCCTATTTGCAAGGTATATGTAAGGTAACCTTCGGCTAAGTCTGAGAAGTAGAACAGAGTCAATGCGCGAGTAACTCAGAGAGTTACTAGACTTCAAAGATGTGACAACTTTGGTAGGTACTATAGGTAATGGAACATTTTCATATAAAAATATAGTATCAAATGTTAAAAAATCTCAATGAGAAACTGATACATTTGCACACATTCTACAATAGCTAAAAGAGTTTAAAACTCCTAGAAATACTACCACAGAAGCTAATAGACTTCACAGAGGGCTACAACTGGTCCAGGAATGTATTGTGGTTGCAGGAATAGTTCCCAATAATGGAACAGCAATTGAAACCCTGTTATCCAGAGTAACTAAGAGTTGCCAACTGAGAGATTATCTGCCAACCTGGTACAATAGATTCCTGCAAATTAGTAGAAAGTAATCCGCAAGATATCTGTAAGTTGGATTCAGATTTATACAGGTTTAAAGTCAGATGATCTAGGAAGTTTGCAATTACGACTACCTCTATAGATACAACCTACAGATGAAACTGATCATTCAGTTAATGACTGAGACAATTGGGACCAACTCAGTTCAACTTGAGAACTAAGCTATAAGTCTAAAGATGCTGAAGATCAGATAATTACTATTGAGAACAGTACAGTTCAAGGGTTAGCAAAAGAGTAATTACCGAAGAGGTTGTAGTGATTTTCAGGGTCTCCAGGTGTTTACACCTTTGAATAATACCTGATGTCGCAAGTTATAACTAAAGGAGTACATAGTTATATAATAGATAGATGTAGTCCATAAATACTCAGATGTGGAATATAAATGTCGAATTGCCTCCTAAGCTTTTAGATATCATCGAGTAACTGAGAAGAAATATTAGCAATATAATATTGTTCTTACAATTCTATTCTACTTTACCTACTTTACTTAGTGCTTTGTAGTGATAATCAAAACATATGTATTTTGAGCCTTCCTAGACAATTTCTATCTATAGAAATGAATCTTGGTTGGCCAAGACAACCCTAAATCTATACAAGTTGTCTCCGCCTAACAATCTAGGTGTGAGAAGAGGAAGAGAAAAAAGAAGTACCAGGTAAAACATGATCAGTCCTCACCCACACTGCGTGTCTCCAGCTCTGAAGAGTTATCACATTAACTGGTTCGCATTTGGTCATGTGTAACTGCTACTGAGTTCACTGAGAGTCCGCCTTCTATGAAGAGAGTTAAACAGTTTGTAGAGAATAACGCCTGGGTATGTACAGCCAAGTGTCGACAGCTTGGGAATGTGATCTCTCTGGTACCTTCTTTCCAGGTATTTGGGCTACACTGCTATGGTAATGCTCCATAGATAATTTGGGATAGTGAGTACTTCCTCGACTATGGAGCCCTTACTCAATAAATTAGCTTTTCTTTAAAACTTTGTACCTAGGCTTTAGTGTATCTTTTGTTGTAGAATTTGGGGACGGGTTGCTGGTTTGGTTAGCTGGAGTGTCCAGAGATCATTGAGTGGATATACTCAGGTGGACTTCTACTATGGAGGAGGTTATTACAAGATCACATTCAGGTAACAGTAGTGGAATTTTGAATTTTGGTACTAGTTACTTGGCTGGCAGGTAGGCTGAGCTGGTGAGGATATTCTTTACCATTGATGGTCTTGTATTGAGTGTTCATGTTTCAGCATGGCGCAGGTATTTTTGAGGTGTGGGGTTGAAGGCTTAATTAGTTTGTAGTTACTGGTATCCGAATTGTGTTAATCTGAAGACCTGGTCCTAGGACTTGTCCTATACCAGTATCGGCAGTTCCTGTATAAATAAAATTAGATTAAATGTTCCAAGTAATTTCCTTACTTCTATCTTTGCTCCATCTTGTTAGCGTTCTTTTTACGCCCGTAATATTCTTCATCGTCTTGGAATCTGACGTAGATATCTCAGTTCACTCTGTAGTTCCTGAGGTCTTTGGTGTTAATTTCTGTCTGCATTGATGGTTGTATTGTGGTTACTTGTTTGGCCTCCCTGTTGCTAATTAATTCTCTCAATGATTTTACTTTGGTCCTTTACATCTTTAGTGACTTTGAGTCCCTCTTTAGTAAAACAGACTTCAGCTTCCCTTTCTATCATATACTTACAAAGTTTCTCATTCACGGGTTCGGGAATTTAGACATTGCTGTATGGGGAAACAGTCCTGTCTTTTTTTGGGCCAGCTCATATTTCTTGCTAAGTTTTAACAGAGTCCATAGTTTCTCGCCATGCAAAACACCATTGAGATCGGCTGATGATATTCCCATACTTCAAGACATCATGCTAACTGCATTAATCTTCAAGAGACGGGGTACTTACTGGCCTTACCGTTCTTCTTTCTATCTCTTCAGTCACAACTATTAGACTTTGTCTATCATCTTTTCCTTGATCTCAGTTCAATTGGCATTTACAGTAATTTACTCTGGTGTCTCCTCCACACTCCTAAGTGGAAATGGCTTTGATCCTGAAAGTTCTCACCTCCCAGAGTGGCAGTATGGCTACCTAGTATAGTGTAAAGCGATTAGTTGCTGTGCCATATCTTGGTCATTTGTAAGATCAGAGTAGTTATCGATGGTAGTTAGTGGTCACACTCATCGCAAATAGGGCCTACCTTCTATTTGTCTTATTTCTGGCCTTGTACTCTTCCTTTCAGGAGTGTCAGGTAGGACACTGTCCTACTGCCTTCTTGTGGCCCTTGAGCTGGTGGTAGTGGCCGCCCATGAGTGGCTCTGAACTTCTTTTCCCAGCTTACTTGAACTTCAGCTCAGGGGAGCTAGACATTGTTGTAATTACTAGTACCCCTTAAGTGCTAGTGTTGTCCTCTTTAAAGTTTCTGGTCTCAGCCGATGGCTCCCTCAGCTACGTAATGTCGGCGGTGGGGACTCTGTTGGTGTGGCCATGACTAGTAGTTGCCTGATATGGTTGAATATAAGTGGTCCTGTGGCTGTTAGATGGTTAACTTGTCTGAGTGGCTGAGGGAGCTAGATAGACCCTGTGGTATCTGCTGTATAGGGCTTGTGGGAGGCTGACTGGTAGGAGAGAGTATTAGGTGGAGATAGCCTGTATAGACTCAGAGTTGCCTAAGCCAATCAAGATTCATTTCGTAGACAGCGATTTTCTAGGAAGGCTCGAAATATACTCATTTCGTTTATGACTACTAAGAGTGAAGTGAAGTAGGTAAAGTAGAATATAATCGTAAAAACAATATTTTATTGTTAAGGTCTTTTTTCAGTTGCTTGATGATGTCTAAAAGCTTGGAATACACCTCAATATTTATATTTCACATCTGAGTGTTCGTAAACTATATCTATATATTCTATAAACTATATACCTCTTCAGTTATAACTCACAACATCAGGTATTCTTTAAAGATCCAAATATCTGGAGACCCTGAAAACCATCACATCCTCTTCGGTAATTACAGTATTGCTAACTTGGAATAATACTATTCACAATAGTAATCATCTGATGTTCAGAGTCATTAGACTTATAGCCTAGTTCTCAAGTTGAACTGAGTTGGACCCAATTGTCTCCCTTATTGATAAAATAATCAGTTTTATCTGCAGGTTATATCTGTAGAGGTAGTCGCAATTTTAATCTTCCTAGGTCGCCTGACCTTTAACCTCTTTAACTCCTGATCTAATTAATAGATATCTTCCGGATAACTTCTAACTAATTTACTGGAAGCTATTCTACCAAATTGGTAGATAATTCCTTGGTCAGCAACTCTTAGTTGCTCTGAGTAATTGGGTTTTAGTTGTTGTTCTTGTATTAGGCCTTATTCCAGCAACCACAACTCACTCCAGTGCTCTATTATAATACTCTGTAAAGTCCATTGGCTTCTGTGATAGTATTTCCCTGAGTTCTAGATTCTTCTAGTTATCATATAGTGGATGTAAATGTATTGGTCTCTTGTAAAAATTCTTTAACATTCAATATCATCTCTTTGTACAAAATTATCTCATATCTTATAGTCCTTGCAACAGTCATTACAACATTGAAGCCTAGTAACTCTCTGAGTAGTTGACAGATTTACACTGTTCCACTTTCCAGACTTAGTCGAAGATCTCTTCTCATATATCCTGCAAAGAGGATCTGGTCAGATAGACAGCAGCAATGTATACTGTGTTATTCTTACACCATAAATTCTGTGGCCTTATAGTCACAGGACGCAATTGTGATAAGTACCTATAATGATGTACAGGCCCTATAAACAGGCTACAGGGTAGTGTTAAAGCCCAGAGATTCCAATTCTGAGTAGGGTTACCTTACTTAGGATGGTTCCTAGGTATCGAATCTAGGTAATCCTAATAGAGAGGCATCTGCAGGTACTAGTAGGGCTCACATCATATAAAGCGCAGTCTAATTAAGCATTTTCTGCCTGCCTGAGCTGTTAAGGTTAAGCTACTGAGTACTGTAAAGCTTCCCAACAGACCAGCTAGCTGATAGTCACCTGTGCAAATAGTGGGTTGTGACCATCCAGTTGGACTTGTTTGGGTCTTATGCGCTTAACTCTGTGAGTTTTGTTTTGTTTTTTTTGATTTAGTAGCAGGTACGGCAGGAGGGGGCAGAGCACCATGGGTAGGAGACAGGTCCCACTCACCACTTCAGTCTATTACTACCTCTACATGTTTTCTTTGTTTGTGATGTTTATTTAGGTTACAGACTGCGAGTATAGATCCTCTACATCAGGATACTCTGTGGAGATAACTGGCAAAATAGGTTCATGAGATCGACAGCCTGGTATGAGAGTGTGAGATGTAGACATGCTGGTTTCCTCCTCTCTACCATTGTGCTGCCTGTAGAGTTAAATTGTTGTTGGTTTTCTTTTATGGTGGATAAGGGCTATGGGACAGTATATAGACCGAGTGATAGTGATTTTTGATTTGGTTTTTTTGTATCACATGATTGCCTTTGTTGGACACTCCTTCCACTTTAAAGCTTTGGCTTGGGTCTCGCCTGTCATCTGTACACCTTTGTATTCTGGGATTTCCCCTCAGTTCTCCTTGGTCAGGAATAATGCGGACTTGGTATAGAGGTGGCAGTTGGTTCCATACCAGAGACTTCAAGTATGCAGATGAGGAGGGCTTTCTTTACTATTAATAATCTTGTATTTAGTATTCATATTTGGGTATAGCATGGGGATGTTTGAGGTATGGGACTAGAGGTTTAGTTGCTTCGTAGTTGGTGATAGTTCTGGTTTTCACTAACCCTGTACTGGCAGGAACTTGTCATATGCCGGAGTAGGCAGTACAAGTATAAATAAAATTAGATTGAATGTTCTAAGTAATTTCCTTATTTATTATTTTAACGAATAAAACATGTTTACATGCTTTATCCAATACATTTCTCATAAGCCTAAACGTAATACCTCCATTCGACATAACAATAGGCATTAACCTAGTATAACAATCCCTCTTTGGATAGTTAGTTCTTGGCTATGGGGAACGATACTTCTCGTTTCTGTCTTCCTCTTCCTTTGTCTTACGATAGCTCTAGGCCTCTGCCTACGTTACCGATTGTACAAGACTCTTGTCTTCTATCGGGAACGCCTATCGTAAGCTTTCTCTAACTCTTCTTCGTAAAGCGCTTTCCTCAGCGTAACGATAACTTTAGAATAAAGATAAAGATCGTAGAGGTGTTTTATATTCATTAAGGTAATAAGTAGGAAAAGTACTTAGAATTCAATGTAATTTTATTTATACTAGTACCGCCGACATCGGGATACGACCAGTCTCCCCCACGCACCATAAAACAAACTATCTAAAATACACTACCGTGGACCATTCCGCCTTGCAACCACTCCTCCCAAATATAAATCCAAAAATCACTACCTATGTGAACTCATGGGCGCTCGTGATGACTAGCGTCACCCCAGATTTACGCGTCTTCCCATTCCGCTACCCAACCACCGTCTCATACCCTCACCCCTATCCGCCTCCAACACAATCTGTCCCACATACTCAACAAAGGAAACATACAGTCTATCCCAACATCCCTCCGTTCTCTTATAATGTAGTCCCAGGTCCAAATACCCCTCGGCCAGAACCACCCCACAAAACGAACAGCACTCCTCTTTTAACAACCCATTTGTCTTGGCCCACCGCAAAACTCCCGACGTTCGAGTCACAAGGTCCAGCTCGTCCCATTGCTCGTACCGAGAATGCCAAAACCGATCATGATATGTCCGCAAACAGCGGAGCCGTTTCTCAAAGTGTTCGGCGAAGGTGACTCACTTCTCAGTGGCCGTCGCAGAAATCGCAGTGCCACAACAAGGACAGTCACATTGTCACTGGTCGGGCAAAAAAAACCATTTTTTTGGCATAGTTACCAACCCCAGTAGGATACATCCACCTCCATCGTGTTTCTTCTCGCACCAGGTGCAGGTCGTGGGATCCCATACTATTACCCCCCGACCGCTTCTTTCCACTATCAGTGTGCCGTCAAAGGGGTTACCTGCCACTACCAACTCCCCATCCACCGTCTCAACATGCCGGGGAATTCCTAGGCCTAACCACCTGTGACTCACCTAC
>NW_003298823.1:82042-173283 GCF_000151645.1 Tuber melanosporum | reverse complement strand
TAGGAATCCATGTGGTGAGACCACGAAGATGCCGAGGTGCCCTAGGTTCACGAGCATAATAACCATGTCCCTCCCTATTGTGCCAGGAATCCCATTCTTCTTTTCGCAATTCATGGGGCAGGGCTGGATGCCCAATCCCGAAGCTAACCCCTTCCTAAAGCAGAGGGCATAGTGGACGACCCACGCAGGCCTTAGCTTTTTGGTCCACCATTTCATTGTCGTCAATACCCATGTGTCCCGGAACCCAGCTAAGGCTAACATGGCCGAACTCGTTAAGCAGTGGTGCCATAACTTCCCACAGCTCAGCCGAATCTCCTTCCGAAAACATACCTTCCACTAGGATGAGAGCTGGAATGCAGTCCAGAAATATATGAACCGGGTGCCTCTTGGCCATCTCTTAGGCATGCCAGAGTGCACAGACAACCGCAAACAGCTCACACTCAACAATGCTCTAAGACGGAGGAACCGAGCACCCGTCAACACGGGTCAAGGCCCCTTTCTCAAATACCGCCCATACCACACCAGCCCCTTCAAAGGACTTGGACCTGTCCATATATATGACCACATCCAAGGTCTTGCAAAGATCTGTGTATAGCGAATGGTGGCGTGCAGACATCACCACCTTGCCTTTCCCAATCGCAATTGTGGGGCGGCGGGTGAGCTCTTTTGTCTGATGCCTGCCGATGTGCCACTATCCCTTCCTGCTTCCAACTGAGCCGTATCTCACCGAACTACAGGTGTTGATCACAGTATTGGTAGTTAATAAATCGGCTATAATATCTCCGCTGCAGATACCTTCCTTGGATGGCAACAGGTAGTGTTCCAAACTCAGCCAGTAGTATATTGTTTGCCAACTTCATAGGAGTCCGGAAAGCGGATCGGAGGCAGTCGTTGACGTGGACCTGAATCTGTTTCACATACGACCCATGGTCGGTTACAAATTCAAGTCCGTAATAGACGGTTGGGAGATAGGCTGCCTGCACCAAGCGGTAAGTCTCCCATGCCCCTAGTCCACCCACACTCCCAAACCTCCTTCCCAACGCCAAAATCCTTCTCCTAACACTCAACCCCCTCTGCAACCAATACTTTACATGAGAAGAAAAATTAAAAAATACATCAAACCTATACCCAAGAACCCGCAAATCCTCAAAAGGCAAAATCATTTCTCCCAACAACTCCATTCCTTCCCACATCCTGTCCCCAAACCCAATCCATTGGGTCTTGAGGGCACTAAACTCCATTCTCCTAGCCCTTACTACATGATTGCAGTCCGCAAAAATTTCCCCTGCATGGTATCTGGCAGCGTTACAAGAGTCTGCAGCCACTATGATAACCCCGTCATCAACGTATGAGACCACCAATTGTCGGACCCCGGGGGAGTAGCGCATTCGCTGTGTGAATATATCCGCTACGTAGGCCCCAAAGAGAAAAGGGGAGAGAGGCGAGCCCTGAGGTACCCCTTTGCTGACATAGTATATCTTGGAGACGCATCCATTAAAACGGAAACGAATTGACCGACAGGAAGTCCATCTTCATACCCACTGGCACAGGTTCAACGGACACCCCCGGGCAACCAGGAAGTCTGACAGGAGGTCAACGTCAATGTTATCGAATCCCCCTTCAACGTCCATGGACAAAATTAGTCGTTTATAGCCCTCATTATGCCGTAGGAATTCAAAGATCACCGCTATGGCATTATGAACTCCCTTCCTTCGGCGAGAACCAAACTATGTCTCCCCCAGGTCAAGACACGTGGCCAATCTTAGCAGGACCACGCATTCCGCAACCTTTGCCGGTGTCGGGAGGAGGTGTATCATTCTCCATGACTAGACGATATCGTATCTGGGTTTGTCAATCTTCAATATGAGCACTACCTCTGCCCAATGCCAATCCGGAATATCGTGATGCAGCCCGTAGTCAACCAGACATCGCAAAGTTGTCGTATCTCTCCGCTTCCAGAATCGTATGAAAGGGTATCCAATATCATCCTCACCTGGACCCATATTCGTAGGGGACCTAGCAAGGGCAATCTCTATTTCCTGAAGACTGTCCATATCAATTATGGAGTCTTTCTAAAGGGCAGGATTGCCAGAGGATAACTGTTGTGCAATCAGGTTGCTGATGTCAGAATGTGTTGTGGCGTAGGACCCATCTGGTCGGGCCATGGAGGGAAGCATCCGCTTGGCTTCCAGTTTCCGTGCCAGCCAAAAAATATCCGGGTCCTGACTCACAGCTATCTTGGTCCTGATGTGTTCGAACCTGGCCCTCAACAGGCAGGGCCGGTACACACTCCTGACCAGTTTGTAGTCCTCCATCCACTCCGCCTTGCGTTTTGAGTACCATCGTAGCCGAGCTACATCCAACCTCATTGTTTCCAACTCTGATGTCCACCACTCGCACCGACCTCTGCCAACAGAGGCCCATGGGAGCGCATCTACCATACGCCTTACCCCTTCCCACAACTTCTCATCTCCCACCTCTTTAAAGGCATCTAACCGTTTCCCAACCTTTTCTCAAACTGCTTTTTTCCAAGCTGGCCTTCGACAAATAATGTTGCCAGGGAGGTCCACCTTCAGCTTCAGGGCTTGAGCACTATGCTCGCAGCTACCAGCGTCCATGTATCGATGTCGGATATAGGGTGCCCGGTGAAGGCAAAGGTGAATTCTGGAAACATCTTAAAAGGTAGTCACTGTTGGGAGGACCATGTTCATATCGCGTGTCGGGGCTGTGAACCACTGTTTCAGCCACTGTCCGCCCGTATTGTTGTGGTCCGCATTGGGGTCCCAGTCTTAGTACCTGGCGTTGAAGTCCCTAAACGCAATGTCAGGTTCCCCAATCTCATCCAACCACCGAAAAAACTGATCTTTAGTATAGCAGGGTCGAAAGTAAACTCCAGCGAGTACCTTCTTTGCCCCTTTCTCCCAATACCCAATCCGAGTACTACCTTCTCCATGCCCCACCACCTCAAACAGCCCACAAATGTGGGACAGAACAAATACCTCAACACCTGACCCTTCAACAAAAGAAAACAAATCTCACCCATCAACATCTACTGGTACATGGTATCCCTCCCGATCAACAGGCAGTTCAATAACAAACATCAAATCAACAAAAGAAAACAAATCAAACGCCAGCACCCGATTCCGACTACTCCTCCCCATGTTTAATGCCAATGTCGTAATAAGCATTAAAAGGGGGCCTTGACTGATTCACTCGGGCCGCAAGGGCCAGAGGCACAGGTAGAGCTAGTATCCAGATCCTGGGCAATCCAACTCGTTTCCTCATCATGGGATTTAGTGGCGGTGCCAGCCCTGGTTTTTAAAATCCCATGTACCGGGGAGGGGGAAGGCCGTTCTGGTTCCTTACCCTTGGCCTTTTCCGACTTACGGCGGGGGGCCTCATCTTCCTCATCACTGCTGATCTCGACCAGCCTGGATGTTGGGGACTTCCCACGTCTGCGTCTTCCACTCCTTCCATTCCCTCCTGCCCTCCTACCCTGCTGTTCTGGTTTTATGACAGGTTCCTTGGTGGGTCCTGTTGGTGTGGCTGCTACTTGTCCAGCAGGTGAGGAAAGAGTTGGGAATGACGACTTGATACCCGGGCATCGCTCATATCCTGTGAAGCAGTCCATCTAGTCGCACAACCAACCCTGTCTCCTGGTATGTCCGCAGGCCTAACCCACTCCTCTGGGACACGCCAGCTTGCTGCACATGTGTTCCCGAGAGAAATATTCTCCAAAGCAGAATCGGTACCGAGGGGGGCGGCCACACGTTGCCTTAAAATGGCCGGTTTCCAGGCACTTACCACATATCTTAAGGGGGCGATGTTCTTCGAAAATCCGGACATTGCAGGCACCTCCTCGCAACTAGATTTTTCCCTCCGCCAGTCTTTCCTTGATAGTCTCATTATTTTCCACCACGAAGCGGATGCCACAACTTGTAGCATTAGCCTACCTCATGGCATGTATAGATCCCATAATGTCTGGTCGGGAAAGAGTAACTACACCAGTATTGGATTGCTCCAGATCAGTACGAAGGCCATCAAAAGCCGCGCTTCCAGTCCATCCTTCTACTCTCCAAATCGATCCCCATCCTGTGTCAGCAAGTGGGACACCAGAAACAAAAATCTTCACCTTTTCTAGGTTCTTCTGGAATTGAAACTCTGGAAGTGACAGTTCCCTAAGCAGATCGAGCCTAGCATTGTCCAACCTGTTGCCCAGCTCTGTCACAGAGTGTGCTGCCAAGGTCAGGAAGATGCATCCAATTTCCGGCCGGATATGTCCTGTGCAAATATAAGGAGCATTTCCCCGAATCTTTCCCTGATTGGAAAAGGTCACATTGATCCGATTCCGGATTGTCTCAATATCGATGCCTTCTGGCAGAGCAACTTTCTTCCGCGTAGTGAAGTGCATGGTGATGTGCCTCCCTCTAGCATTTGGGGTTGGCGATGAGCGCGGTGGTGGTAGTGCTGAGTTTAGTGGGTCTGGGGGCCCCATTGGTACCCGACGGTATTCCTGTCGTGTCTGGGCCACGGCTACCTTGATACCGGTCAGGGCTGCTGGCCCGGACTGAGCCATCGTAGTAACAGGTGTCGTATCTTTTGGAGCCAATTCCTGTTTATCACCCTTCCCCTGAGTCTTGGCCGGGGTCGCCGCCTCCCTTTTGTCGCCAGACCCTCTGGCAGCCTCTCTTCTCCTTCTAGCAGCACCACTCAGGCGTTTGCCATGTTTCCTTCATTCTTTCCTTTTATCTTCTTCCTCTCCCTCCTCCTCTTCCCAGTGAACAGACTTGCCCCCGCCTCCGTGGGCTACTCACAAGACTACCCTCCCTTTGCGGGAGGAGCTGCCACTACTGCTAGACTGGTGGGATGAGGCCGCTGTTGCGGGCTGGACAGGACGTACCTGTTCCTGTGGGCCAGTTGGGGGTTTGGGCATGTATGCTATTGATTTTACTACCTCCGTAAAGGAGGCTTTAGCAGTAGGAGCCTCTGTAGAGGACTCCTTTCTCTTAGGGGTAGGGGATAGCAGGATCGTCTCCGAAGAGACAGTAGAGGTGCTGTGAGATACAGCAGGAGGGGAGGTGGCGGGAGGACAACTTTACCTGAAGGGCTTCAATTTCCTTCCCTTGTCTGCCAACAATATCGGTCAGTGCTTTCACTGCCCATTCCAAGATATGAACTCAACTCCAGTAGTTTATCCCGTGTCTCGGACCTTCATCATCAAAGGTGGGGCCACTGTTCATCCAAGTTCGTACATCCTGTACAGTATTATCTTCAACCGACCCGGACTCCGAGGAAAGGAGAGGCTGAGTATTGCCAGACCAGATGTCTTCCAGGCCTTCCAACATGGACCCGATTATACTACCTGAGCGGGGTCCAGGAGAGGGAGTCTTACCAGCATCCAGCATCTCACAGACGTCTGCCATGATCGAGTCCGCCTGTGCCACCACAGCGTCGGCGTCCTCTGGTTGGGTTTCTGGGAGCTGAACTTCCAATGGGGTTGACTCGCCACTGGGAGTTTCTAAGGGGCCCTCCAGTTGGCCTCCGGAAGGTGACACCCACCGTTCAATAATAGGTGGAGGTGATGAGTCCATAGCTGGTGAAGGGGTGTGTAAGCTGTCGCCCAAACCAGTTGCTTCCGAATTGCGCCCATCATCCAGGTCCATAGGAGTGTCCCTGGCCAGCACCTCAGAGGTGGGTAGGACATCCTCAGTCATCAGCAGGGACGGAGAAGGGGGTGTGGCTTCGATTGTCGATGGGAGCATCACAGGCGAAGGGATAGCCAGACGCCCCTGATGAATGCCTAGGGGTATGCCAGGAAGAGCAGGAACAATCTGTTTTTTCCGTCCCTCATCGACATTGATAGCCCTTAAAACTTGGGAACCAAGGAGAGGAGCAGCAGATCGCTTAGCGGGAGATGCCGACCTTGTCCGGCGGCGTGTTCCAGAGGCAGGAGGATTATAATCCTCATCATCAGGGTCATCCAGCTTGAACTTTGGGGTTTCGTAAAGAGCCCTTTCTCCCGAGGACATTCCTGCTAGGAAGGAGGGAGTCGAGGAGCTGGTTCCGGTATTGTGGGCCTGGCGGAAGAAGCTGGGCATCTTGCTTTAGACAGCCCTGGCGAGGGGAGGAGTAGTGGACCAAGAGCTGGCCTCAACCGTGGTGGCAGTCGAGTTGTCCTTGGCGGGGAGGATGGAGGATTCAGTGACTATAGCCTGAGAATCTTTAGGAGTAGAAGGTATGGGGACTGGAGAGTATTCCGAGCCATGGTCCGAGTTGAACCGAACGAAGAACCCTGTGGTAGTGTCTTTATTCAAGCTACATGTGGCTGAACAGCCTCTCCCAATCAGGAAACCTCTTACCAAAACCTCCACTTCATTCATCGTAGCAACAGTCACGTCAGTGACCGTTTGCTGAACCAAATCATCAAACTGCGGATTCACCGCATTCTGACACCTGTGACAGTGGTGAAACTGTAGAAAACCAAAGTTTCCTTTATGTGCGACATATGACCGTGTAGTTGTTAGGATGAGACCACAGTCGGCCTCAGTAGCGGGCGCAAGAAACAAGGCCATACGGGCTGTCTCAAGCAAGGAGGAAGGGTTAGAGTCGAACCGAACAGGAGACGACATCCTCCAAGGGAGGAGAGAATCCGTGGATAAGGAGGCTGTCAAAGACGCCATCCTCACCCAAACTATACTCAGTGATTACTGGGACCAGGCCACGGATATCTCACACTGAAGTATCTTCTAAGCGAGAACAACAACTTCTAACCGACCGCCTGAAAATGAAAAACACAAACAAGTAACAGTGGATGAAGTATTTATTGCAAGCGAAATAAGGTAAAGTGTTGGTTATGCTCACTTCTGACACAGAGTGCAAGAAGTAGGAAAAGTACTTAGAACAAAGCGTGAAGACCCTATCTTCCTCAGCCGCATCGGCCTCCTTATATAGTATTCTTCCCGCCCGTAGTTATGTGACCTAAAGTGGTCACATGTGCGAAACCAAATCATAACAAACTAGTCATGTGACCAAAGTGATCACATGCTCAAAACCCATGACCTCATAGCGAGGTCATGTACAAAAACTCATAAACCAATCATAACGCAATAAACAAGTCATATGTCTCGACTGAGTCATGTGCGTGAAACCCATGACCTCATAACGAGGTCATGTGCCAAACATAAATCATATGCACAAGGCTTACCCACAAGGCACACTCCCAAGGCATACTCGCCAGGCGCACATCCCCTGACTCATATTTGAGCCATGTGCGAAAGGATCACAAATCCCACATATAACAAATCATATGACCTAAATGAGTCATATGTGTGAAACAATAACGTACCTGTGACTCATAACTATGTGTCACATGAAAACCTTTTCCTCACTAAGCCATATTCGTGACACCTAGTAAGTGTTGTTAATATAGGTCAAAGGGTCTAAGAACTTTCAACGAAGACAAGAAGATATATATATATATATATCAAGAAAGGATATCATTGCCTGTTACTATCTATTAACAGGGACTTAGGAATGTTACAAATTGTTATGATTATAATTGACTTCAGTCTTGTATTAGGACATTAATAAGAATCATCTTTGACTGGGCCAAATCTATAGATGACAATTAGTATATCCTTACTTAGAATGTACTCTGGATGTACTGTATGCAAGTGGATACTCAGGACCCTCAGGATGTAAGAGATACAAGTAACTAAATATTTACATCAGATCATACAGCTGACTCACCTGACACCGGGTTTTTTTTTTTCTTTTTTTACCGATGAAACTTTTTAAATAAAAAATTTAATGCCTTTTCTTTACTTCTTCATTACACTCTAACATCTGGCATTCCTAATACTGTCCAGGTGGTATGTCAATCTGTCTCTATTTTTATTTTTTCCCACTTGTTATTTCTTCATCCTTTATTTTTCTTCTCTTAACTTTTCTTTTTTCTTTTTTTTCTTTTTTTTTTTTTCTCAAAATTCCTATTCAATTTCAAATTATCTATCTGTCTCTCACTTCAATATCCCTATTCCCAAATCTTCGGGAGGGGCGCCAACAAAAGCCAAGAAAACATGATTTGTCAGCGAAATCAACTTCCCCGCCACCCAGGTTTACCCCTTCCCCCACGATACGAGTATGATTTGTCCAGCATCATACTTATGCGACTAAAGCAAGGACCAACCCACATGTGCATTTCTGTAGAAAAACCATGGTACGGGTACAATACAATATTTGTGAGCCTCTGATGCCCCGATTTCAGATGAATTAGTCGCCCAGCGTGCATGAACGATAACTAATCTTCCTGGAGCTACGATAATAATGCAATAGCTACCACTGCATCCAACACCATTACCACTCGCCATACAATTGGTGCTGTACTTCATCTCTAGCCCCTGCATCATCACCTTCTTCTGCGCCCCACCCACGACACGGGAAAACATTCTAACTACACACGGTAGACTATCGTATCGCCGACCCCTCAATCACCCACCTCAAGGATTTTGTTCCGCTCATATTCCACCTATTATACCAATGTGGCCACATTCTACAACATAACCGCACGATTATTTATACTGCAAGCTTGAGAAAATAGACTTTGGTGAAGTACCCATGATCCCTGCCTACAGCACAACACAATAGTTCACGAGATGCTTGTACGTAGAGTACCGGTACCGTACTTAGTCCATCGCAGAAGCTAGTCCAAGAGGAGCAAAGTGAGCGCTTCTCAACCTCCCCTTGTCCATCCATCCTCGATTGCAAATGCGACGCCTAGCCCTTGCGTAGTCGAGTCGAAGGTGAAAACTTCAGTTGTCATGCCGGGAGATTTGTGAGCCAAGCAGAGACCTAAGACTCGGATATTTGGAGTCCCGTCGCCCCATCGGCCAATTGATCAATTTCTATTTCTGGTGCCCAACTCCAACTCGGCAACGCGAGTAGTGTGAGCCATGAAGAAAAGGCTTGAGCAGCATTGCCCAGGATCTTCCCCGCATCGTGAGCCACTCCAGTCAAGAGTGAGGTTAGCGATTCTTCCAAGAATCTCTCATCCCGATACTGTATTTTGAAACGCTGACCACTTTTTCCTTTCTTTTTCCTCTCCTTTCCTCCTTTCCTCCCCTCTCTCCCCCTCTGCTCGACCCTCCCCTTTTCCATCTGATCTCGCCTACTACTTCCCCCGGAAAAGAGCACTGGCACAGGCCACGCGAGCTACTCTGCTTACAATGCAGATAGGGTCAAGTGTAATCTGTTTCGTTCGCGCGACCCGTAGGAACTCTTTGATTATTATTCTCCGCAGTCGAGTGCCGACCAAGTGACCCGGACCAAGAAGCAGGCCAGGGCTTTCTCGCCCTCACCCATGAACCCCCTTCTCCCTTCCTGATAACGGAAAATAAGGGTTCGCGGAGGTCTCGTGAAACGAGCGAGTGAGCAAACCGCAGAGGAAGTGTGAAACCAGAAAGTGTACTGTACTCGTACAGACGCCATCGTACTTGTAGGAGTAGAAACGGCTTAGACCCGGTAACGCCGTAGCGTCTGACTTTTCTAGATCTACCTTCGAACTCATCTCGGGGAAAAAGTACCCGAGCACAGGGATTAGGAAACACAGTTTTCATGGCCAATCACATGCGTATCTGTGCACGCAAACAAAATTGTGCCCTCGATCTCCTCGATCTTCTTGCCCAGAGTGAGTACCGTACTCGAGTACCTACCAGTACAGTCAAGCAAAATTAAACTCCTCCTTTCCGCCCAACACCGGTGGGAAAAAAAGAAAAAAACACAACTCCGCATTGCCCAGCCTGTGCCATTCAGAATATTCCGACCGAGAGTTGATAATTCTGTGCAGTATGAATGATGTGCGCTAAGTCTTTCGGGAATAGGCAGCAACCCGTGAAATGTTGAATCCGAGGCCTTTCGGAAGAAACCCAACTTTCGGGTCCGGCGCTAGTATAGGCTAGGAGGTGATAACCTGGAGAGAAGCACAAATTAAATTGCTTGTTCAACGTCGGCGATAGTGATCCCATCATGCACAATACCCTGCCCCGATGAGAGGCAGAAAATGCGCGAGGAACGCAAATCTCGCGAAATCCAATATCTGTATCTCAGTCAGCCCAGGATAAGTTCAGTTTGGCATGTTAACAGTATTGCGAATACCAGTTAATCAGACCCAAACACCTGTTGATGGCTGATCTCATACCATGTCAGGAAAACGCCAATCCTTCTCAGGAGCTTTGACTCAGAATCCAGAGATTACAGGGCTGCCGGCGATAGTAGATTTCACAAGATTTTACGGAACCCGAATCCCGGCACAACGAAATATGGCAAACTCGCCTAAAAATCCCGACACTATTCCAAGCAAGGTGACTTCGCCCACAATTGGCCAGGGTCACTCAAAAACCAGGAACAATAAGTTCCGGGGGTATATATTGATGACCGGATGATCCAGACTTAGCAAGTCGACTTTCCTGAGGTGCGCTCTGCAAAAGGATACCATTCAGTTAGCCCTCCGTTTTCTATGGCCCCTCAGATTGGCTCACCACCTAGACCCTCATTCCTACAAGGGCAAATCCCGATTTGGGATTCCAATTACAGGTAGACAAGTATATGAGGATCGTGAAATGAAGAATACGGGATTTGGAAAGCCACAGGGGAGGGTGCAGAGGGAATACTAAGAACACACATACTGCGCCGTAGCGGGGTCTCGAAATTCCGATGGCACCTAGTATCATATCCCTTGGTGTTAAGTTTATGTGCTGTCCCAACATCAACGGATCAGAGAACCGTTCCCGGAGCACCATTCCCCGTTCGGCGCCAACCGCTCTAGTTCTCCATTTTGCTTTCGGATCTTCCCTCAACGATGTCCCCGGTGGTTTTTTTAAGCAAAGCCTAGATCTATCGATCCAACACTCATACCCCAAATCCGAGGCTCCAGGGTTCGGCTAGGATTTCCATATCTTCAGGGCTGCGGTTTTTCGAAATTTCGTTTTAGGCATAGCTGGTGGACCACGCCCATTGCGTCGCAAAGTAGCAGAGATATAACAGTACGTGGGCGACGTTGTGTGAAAATTCGAGAGGGGATCCGAATACCCTATTGTAGAGGGTGGATATGGAGACACATGTTATTACGCACAAGCCCCTCTGCTCACGGGTCGGATATGCCGATGGACGGGTGCCGTCTGGTCCGGTGTTAACCCGCCTTAAGTTCACCGGTATTCGTTATGCTTCTAGCAGGGGCTCAGGTTGAATCATGAAATAGCACTCGATACTGCTCCCCTTCCAATGTCCACTGCACTGCGTAGCCCAACAGCCACCGTAATGTTCCAACTCTGATATGTCACGAACAGGAGGGGCTCGGATCAATGCGGTCAAAAAGGGTACTTTTTTCGCTACCGGTCTAAAACCAATTGATCCCAGCGATTTCCGCTGAACTTTAGCGAGAGTCAGTGGCACGTGGTACCAGTACTAGCAAGGGGGGACGCGGGAGATACGTACGAGTACGGAACACCAGCTATGTCCCCCTCAGCTCTGAAAACCAAAAAAAACTCTAAATCGATTAGTATTCCCTGTCACCAATTGGCAAGAAATGATTCGCACCATTCCAACACCGTTTTCTTTTCTGTGTCCACTCGAGTACCGGCATATGAACTAGAGCTCATCCCTGTCCATTACTTGGAGTAGTTTAAACCAACCGCTAGGCAAACAAGGATAGGAATAATCTAGAATTTCCGGACAGCAAGAGTATACAAGTACCGCATAGTGTTCTAACGGGCTGTATCCTCAACCTGTTCCGCGGCCCCCGACCAGGACTCCAAACATTGCTGGGGTCAGACTGAGCTTACCCATGCTTGATTCGGCGATCTTCCCTCCTGGGGAATTATCACCAGAATGAACTACCGCCCAGGGTTGCTGTTGTACCGGTCGAGGAAGTCAGGAGCTCTTTCCGCTTGACCCGAGTCAGCATATGACATGAGTTTTTTTTCCGCCATAGCTCCTGTGAATCCCATTCTTACATCCTGACAAGCGGAGGTCATTCCCCGAAAAAAGCTTAGATGACTAATAATTTTTTTTTTAAGTCATCGGATCCCAAACCACTACACTACCGTATACGGTACCGGCAGCAGGAATAATTCTTTTGGAAGAATGGCCAAAAGGTCTGATCAGATGCGCCCGAGAGAGCTTTCCATGCCGTGCTGGTACTGTACAGTACCCACAGGGAATAAAAATTCCCGCTCAATGATTCAGATACGGACTAGGAGCGGATAGTAGTTCCACCCCAATAGACCGAGAAGAAAAACTCTGCTGCCTTGATTCGTAGACCTTGGGGGGGGTGCCCCCAGTGAGAGGTACCGTAATATCATCCCTGATTACTGGTTATAACACTTGCAGTAGAAAGGAATCAACCAGACCAATACAAGTATGCATATCAATACAAGTATCGGACAAATCAAGGGTAATGAAATTTAGGGAGCGAACGAGAGAGAATTTACCTCTCGGAGCAGAACGTTAGGTATCCTCGTGAAGCTGTAACCTGCTACCTAGAACTAGCACTATGCAAAATTGTGAGAGGGTTTATTCTTCTGTGTGGTATGCACCGAACTCCGTATTCTGATGCTGATGCCCCACCTAAGCAAAAACGATATGCAGATGCGGTTCGTAGCCTCAGACCTGCGACACATTACCATATGGAGCCCAACTATTTCTTGAGGGAAAAGAATAATAATGGGGTGCAGAGCTAGCAGTAAGAGTACGGGACGCGAAGCAAACTTGTGCTACCCGTAGCGCAGTCCACCCCAGTAACCCCGAGCGATTTTAGAAACAAGGAAAAACCCATTGCTTTCTCCTAGCCGTCGATCGCCCCGCTGCCTAGTCTACCGTAGTGAGGAAGCTCGCTGGAGGTGGAGATATCCTGCGGAAAACGAACTTGAGATCCGGGGGTGTCTTAATCTAGTAGAGAGAAGGATGCTCGTCCGCGATGCAGGGGTGAAGGACGGGGCGGTCAGGGCGAGGTTTGAGGATGCTCGTACGACAATGCTACGAACACGAATACTGCCTCCTGGGAAAAAGGGCTTGGTATGGTGATACTGTACATGCCCGGAGCTGAAGACTCCTGTTCTCAAAGCTTGAAGAGAGTGTTGCATGTCCGGGTGGATGCTCTTGGATGCATGGAGAAGCTGCGTCGGCAGAGTGCACAGTAGGACCAGTACGTACGAGTACAGTACCGCTAAGTACCCCACAGTACTACCTGCATTCCAGTGGTATTTCGGTTCCCGGAATCCCGGAATGCCGCACCGTACTGTAGTGTTATTCATCACCGACATTATCTGCATTTTTTGGGCTCGGACTTTATTTTTTTGGCTTGATTTCTAAACGCCGGGCCGGCTCTCCTCGACAAGAGATGCCGAGTTGATAAAATTAGGGAGCAAGGGACGGAAAATCTGTTCGATGTGTGAGTAATTATTATGATATGTGCTTGGCTTGCTCGGTCTATGTACAGTAAGTACAGTACCGCACCGGCCAGCTATGGATAGTCTGATTCGGCTTCTCACTACGAGTGAGAGCAAAAGGTATAGGTTCAAAGAAGATAGGAGGGTCCATGCTCTATAATCACTACCCGCTTAAGAACTGGACCGAAAAGCAAGTACTTAGGTATATTTCACTCGTACTCGAGTATTCGTACCGTACTCGAGCTCAGTCTACAGTACTCGAGTACTCGTATCATACCAAAAAGCATCCTAGAACCCTACCTACCGTGATGCCGGTATCTGCCGTCCAATTGAATACAAGCACCTCAAGCATCTCTACTCGAGTACGAGCATGATACAATCTTCATCATTCCTTACAAGCCACGAACGGAAAGAAATCTAGAAAGGTCCAGAGAACGGGGCTTGGCCCGGCAGATGGAGGGGGTATCATAGCGCAGATTGTGCTCCTACATAATATCGGTACTTTTTGAAGAGGGTATAATTATTATAAAGGCAATAAATAAATAAATAAATAAATAAATAAATAAATAAATAAATAAAGCAAGGGGTGGCAGCCGTGGAAAAAAATCAACTAAATTTAAATGGGAAAAAGGGTTCCTCAGCAAAAGCCGTCCTTTTTTTTTTACTGGTCAATGACACTTGGGCAAGGCAAATCACCAAGTTATTGAAAGGATCTGGCATGGCACGCCACATGATGGAGACAAGATCTACCCCATGTCTTCCCTTAACTTCGCTCGAACCGACATGTACTGTACAGTACAGTGCGAGTAACGCTCACCCACCACCACAATCAACACCGCAATTCCTGTCCCACCGTCCCACAACTCCCTATCCTTAACAACTTACCCAGTGAATAAAATTTCAACACAATCAACACCACCACCTCCTCCGGACAACAACAACTGTCACTATAACCAACGCATCGCTGTATATAACTCAACACCACTCATCACGCGAGCAGCCCTCCTATTCGCTCCAATTTAGGCTCGATAGGGCACGATTTCCAAGGGTAAAGGAAATAAGGTAATTGGAAAACCCCGACAAGAAACGGAGGGGAAAAAAAAACACACCGGGGGAGGGGGAGGCAGACATGCGTCTTTATGCAGCCCAAAACATCCAAGATCCCTTCGCTCTTTCGCCCCCTCCCTCTGTTTGCTCGCTCGCTTCCTCCCTCCCGAGATGAATCCCTGGTAGTGATGGAGGGAGAGGAGGAGGAGGGAGAGGATGTAAGCTAGTGGTGAGGGGCCTAAGTCCGCTACGGTACGGAATTGGACCCATAGACAATCGGCAACCCACTTGCTAAAACACAAACACACGTGTACGCACACCCGCACATTCACGTGCATGCACACATAAACTGGTGCTCAGGAAGGCGGACTCTCCATCTATTGTGCGAGCACGAGTACAAAATCATCGAATGTTGCAGATACATGTACAGTGTTGTACTCGAGTATTACCGGTGATGCACAGTACTCTGTAACCGCTCGCTAATCCCCAGCCCCCGCGTGCATATGAGGGTTTAATCACACACGGAAAGGAAAGGTGTGAAAATTAAGGAGATCCAAGAAAAATGCCTTTGGTTTATGTGACGGGGGCGGAGAAGGGGCAGGGAGGGGCCGGAGGAGGGGGGACGAAATCATTGAAGGGCAACTATCTAGGTGGTATCATACGGGGAGCAGGAGCAGGAGCAGGAGCAGGAGCAGTAGGAGCAGGAGCAGCGAGGCGAGGAGGAGGAAAGCCAAATTGATAAAACATGATTTATGAAGCATGATGATTTGGACCACATACACATGAAGTGCTTATGGTGGCGGCGATGGTTGTCTAATTCAATGGCGAACAACCTAACCAAGATCAGCAAAGGGAGCTGTGTGGTTCGCAGTCCCCGTTCGTTGGTTCGGTTGGAGTCCATCAATGAGACAATGAAAATCTCGTCGTTATTGTAGTGAACTGGCCTGGACCAGGATAATTTACAATCGACCAATTTTATTCCCAAATTGATGATAAGCCAAACAACCCCTTCCTTTCGAGGAGAAAAAAGAAAAGAAAAATTCGCCAAAAAGCTTGGTCCCCCTAGTGCCGGAGATTTTGAAAAAAAAAAAAAAAAAAAGTCTCGGTCAGGGCCATATCAATCCACCAATAAATAACTTTAGATTCCACGGTTATCGAATATGAATATTTATTACCATGTCGAATGGTCACTTGGCCAAAGTTCATCATTAGGCTTAAAAAAAGTCATACGCACGATAAATGGAGGGAGGAAGTTACAGCACCGCAATAGCTAACAAGAATGCAAGCAGTTCCGAATTTGGAGGTGGTCCCGGAGCCCTTGAAAATGGAGGAAAGCGGCTTCCGTAATGGAGGGGGGGGGGGGTACTGCACGACGAGTATATACTGGTATTGTGCAGGACGGCAGCGTATTCAATTGTCAATGGTATCATACTCAAGGAAATATTTCGCGGGGTGGTCGTCGAGGGATGGACGATGGATGGCAGGATGGACGAAGGGGATGGATGGATGGATGGGTCGCGCTCACGTGGTTAAAATATGGTATAGTAGTTCAGAACCTGCCTTTTTTTTCTTGCGGCCAGCCGCAACATAGCTCCAGCCGTTCATTTTGAACACATTAATAAAGCAAAGTAAGATATAAAAACGCCATTACGGGCGTTTTAAAGGGGACCCTCTATGAAACTGAGGGAGGGAAAGGTTTCTTTTCTCAATGTTATTGATAATTCAGTACCGGTAAGCCCGGATTCACCAAGAGCCCTAGATTGAACGAGCTTTTGTCCGCCGGCACCATGTTAAACTAGACTACCGTAGGGGTTAGGGAGACTGGGGGGCTACTCGAGTAGAGTTTCTGCTGGAACCAACCCCAATCACTCCAGTCTACGGTAGCAAGCAGGCTATTCCCCCCCCCCAAACCCCCGCCGAGATATTAAGTTCAGCTAGAAATGCCGAAAGCTGGCCTACCGTACTTGAGTAATCGTGATAGGAAAAACCTCATTAGTCTAAAGTGGAGTAGTGCTTAGAATACCGCGAAATCCGTAGGGCTCAGCATGACCGTGACAGAATGAGTCCGCGTATATTTACTCGTGTGCTCCAGATTACTCAAGTAGGTTAGTGTTCGACGTTGCAAACTGGGCTAAATGTCTTAGCGGCCAAGGGGGATAATTGAGGGATATATTAATTATTCGATAAAGACATTGCACAATAGCAGCATTATGACGGACAAAACGTATGTGGGGGCCTATACAAGTCCCCGACATGCAGAACTCGAACACAGGGGGGGGGAATCTATATGGCAAATTGACTGTGCGCATCTGAGAGCCCATACTCAATGTCCGGGTTCTTCTTGCCGGGGACCCGTGCAGTGCTACTATGCGCAGCCTGATCCGAAGGAGAAGCCGACCCGAGGCATTGAATATTAGAACACCATCTATTATACCCGTTGTTTGATCTTTCTCCCCCCTCTCCCTCTCATTTGCGAATTAGTACTAGTACAGGCGGCTATGACAAAACCCTATTGTGCTGTGCGTGATAGTCCCCAATGACAGCGAAACACGAAGGGAAAAGAAGGAGTACCGATAACCATTATTGGAATTGGCAACGGAAGAATTGCAACGTTAACGTAAAAGAATCGGAAGAAAGAAAGACTTACAATAATAATAGTAAAAGTAATAATATTGAAATGCGTTACGCATTCTCTCCAGCAAATAACTACTCTACGGTAATGTCGCGACAAGGAAGAAGGGATGGATGAGGGTTGTTGCTGCCGGCATGGTTCATCTCGTCTCTTGACGTTTGGTTCGGTCGTCTCCGTTTGCCCTCTCTCTGAATATGATTAACTTATTATGTAACTCTCCGACTTTGCCCACTCAGACCGTACCCGCCTCCCGGCGGCATTTTCACCAAGAGGGGCCAGAGATCACCGAGCGGCGGTGCTGTGCCACTCGTACGACTGGCGGAAACAAGTGAAATATCGTCTTCTGCGCCCATTTACCCGGTACTTGTACGAGCACTGTACTCAGTACCGTACCGGCATGATAGAGAAGTTCAAAAGTGAAAGAAATTGTGAAGGATGCCCGATGTCAAGGATACTGGACTCCCCATTTCTTTTCTTTTTTGTATTGGTACGAGTATAGTACCTTACAAGTACTCGTACAGTACTCGAGTACACGGTCATTTGCCGTGCGAGCGCTTTGGCCTCTCTATCTTTTCCCTCCTTCCTTCTCCCTTCTTTACTCGAGTACCGTACTCGAGCATGATACCCCCGCCCCCCCGGGTGTGTCCATGAAAATCAGAAAGCATAACCCTTGCCACCATAGGGATTCATAGGCAGGCAAAGGTTGTTCCCCGATTTTCGCTGACACAACAGAGCGCGCAACTCACTTTACCTCTCCAACTAGCGAGTTGGGTTGAAAATATTGCAGAAGCAACTGGTGCGGTATCAGTGTTACGCACGGATGCGCATCTCGAATGCCGGTACCATAAGATTCGTACTTGTACCGTATTACCATCCGTTCCGGTTAGGCTAGTGGGTAAAGAGAAAGGCCATGTGCTACAACTGTGCAAGTACTGTAGAGTACTCGAGTAAAGTACTTGTAGCGCGGTACATGCAGTCGCATGGTAGCGTACGTGGGAAGCTTCAGAGTTCCAGGCAAAATGCGCCGCATGAGCAAGTAGTGGTGCAGGTGCTATGTACTTGGTGATTACACCGCAGGTGTAATATTGTCATGCCATCTTCCTTCCTCGTGCTCCTTCTAGGCCTCTCTACCTATAGCAGGTACAGTACTGTACAGGGAGAGGCAGCTAAGGATTAGCAACAACAATGACAACAACATCGACAACAACAGCCTCAGATCTACCGCGGCAGTTGTGAGCACCCATGCAAGCGAGAAGGTACCGTAAGCTAGACTACTCGAGCAGGGGAAAGAGGAATAGAGAAGCAATGAAGGAACTACTCGAGCACTCGTACTCGTACAGTACCAGTAAACGAGACTGCAGGCGTGTAAGAAAGGTTGTGTGTGTGGTGCTGGTGCTGCTGCTGTTGCCGTATGATGATGATGATGGTGACGATGATGATGATGTGGGGAAGGAAAGCTTATGTGGGGGAGCGGGAGAGACATACTGGTATGATTGTATCATACAGTACGAGTACGGACTCGTAGGGTATCCACCGGCAAAGACTACTCCACTCGAGCAATCGATATGAATGCTTGGCTCTAGGGATTATGACAGGACGGGACAGGCCACCACCACCACCACCACAACCACTATGATACTCGTACTTGTACTACTACTACCGGTGCCGCTGGTGATCCATGGGGGAGGTTAAACTACGAGCACAGTGCTCTAGGGAACAAGGAAGGGGCACACCCCAACTGACGATCAAATTTGGGCTTTTGTGTGCGTTCGTGTAACAGCATGTTCCAGTACCCATGGCTCGACATGGATATCACGCAAGCCACACACACAAGCACACTGACGCATCCAAAGAAAAGGACAGTCCAACCAACTTTAACGGGCCGGTACAGGCAGTTTCACCAATAACTCCATTCTTTTAACACTCTTACATACTCTGTCTGCTTCTTACCAACCATGAAGAAAAATTATGCAATATACCGGTAAGGGTGCCTGCCTGCAAATGCAGTCCTGATGCCGCATATCTTCCCCACCACACATCGACCGCTGATGGCCCAAGGAGCTCCAGCGATCATTCCTTTCTGAGCGACGGAAAACTCTGCTCGAGTGAGCCCCACCGATGACTTACGATATGATTATGATGGTGATTACCAGAGAGCATTGGACATCGGGGGAATTCCGTGAGCATCATCCCCCCGAGCACTGTGCCGGTGTCGTCGTAAAAGTTCTTGAAATCCGCCAGCCCCGTAATCTCCGGATTTGGGGACGCAAGTTTCTGAAAAGGATTATTGTTTCCCTAAGGCGGTATAGGTATACCGGTAGTCTACAGGTCATGTTGGATCCCATCAAAGGGCTGGTGTTCGCAATGCTGATAATGTGTCAATCTGAACCTATCGTGGTCTGACTGGTTGACTGGCTGATGGGCTGAGTTCCGCTAATAATCTGAGAGCGGATTTCAAAAGAACATTTTACGGTACTGTACCGGTAAGGTAAGGGAAAGGCTAAAAATTTCGGCCTATCATTTACTTCCCCAGCTGAATCACTATCAAACGCGGCTCTGATGCCACCGGCACAACCGGCATCAATCGAGCGGCTCCTTCCTTCTTCCCATATTTCCCTCCCCCCCCTTTCTCCATTCCTTCCTCCCCTTCCTTTCGTTTTCAACCTCCTGTTCTTGAACCGTTCTCTGCTACCGGCACAGTACCGGTTGGTGGACCCGCGAAGTGATAAAACCCACAACCAGGAATACCGGTTTTCACCAAAAAAAAGAAGAAAAACTTTGCGAACAAAGCATCTCACGCATAACGGAGCCCCCAAAAAGTTACCCTATGTGAAAAAAAAAAGGAGGCCCTCACATATCACAAAAAATATTTCGATTCACAAACCCCAATACCTGTGAAACAGCCTTCCCTCCCTCCTCCCCAAAACACGTGATTGCAGCCTTGTCGCCTCATCCTATCGTACCCGTATTGTACCTTGTAGCCGGAGGGAAGCGTGACACGTACAACCCGAAGGATCGAGCACCCGTAAGGTGAGTTACCGGCATTGCAAGTCAAGTTACGATGGAGGTTTTCTCCAATTCTTTTGGCATTCCCTTTCTCACAGAATTTCAGGTGGCTGCTTTTCCCCCCCCCAACCAGTATTTTATCACCTGGCTTGGCTCCGACTGGGTTACTCCACCGTACTCGTACAGTACTCAAGCGTCCCGATAGAGAGTGTGGTAGGTACTGTAGGGCAACATTGCCGGCACGGTACCGTCGACATCATTGAATCCTTTGGAGTTCTTTCTTTGTTTTCTTTGCCGTTTTTGGTTGGAGTTGATTCCCTTTCCGCCCATAGGCGGGCGACGACGGGAGGGAGGGAGGGATGGTGTGTGCTAACGTACTCGAGGAGTATATATCACATCATACAGCAGATGCTGGAGGGAGTTGATAGATGAGGTTGGCATCATACGATATGGTAGAAAGGCCCCCCCGCGTGAGACTAGCTAGACTGGGTGAGCTGCCGTAGTTGGATTTGTGCGGCATGGGTAAGTGATTTTGAGATTGGTGAGAGAGAGAACGGATGAAAGGTTAGAGTGCTGGTACTGTATTATACTCGGGTATGGTACGGCACCGTGCATACTGTGGTCAGAGTGAAGGGTGCTTTGAGGAATTGATTTTCTCCCCTTGAGGTTTGCCCTACTGTACCTGCACTGTTCTCGTATCATATGATACTGCTAACCGGTACTGGGTACTGGAGTTGAACGAACGAACGAACGAATCTACCAAGAAAGGAAGACGCGGACGACCAACCAAATTTGCCATGAGCTTGCCGTGCCCTATGTTTGTCACCGCAAGTGCCGTGCTAGCACCGCACTACACTACTCGATTAGAGCTTCTCAATGTACTCGAGTACTCGTACTGGTACCGGGATGCAGTTCGACATGCTGCTGCATGCATGCACTGCCAAGTATGCCAAGGCGATATATAGAAGGGTGGTACTTGAGTACTTTCCGTCGATAGGATCGTCATCACACTGCAGCGATAATCGATAACACATACCAAGTTGTTAAGGGACGAAAGCAGTTACGGTACCGTACAGAACCCCAAGTACTGTGGGGTCCCCCGTTATATTTGGTTGAAAGGACCACCGCGACATTACTTACTCGGGGGGGACGAAAGTGATGAGAGGGACAGGGGTTTGAAGTCCCCGTGCCCGTTACTGTAAGAGGCAAGAAATGATTTAATTTGGTAGGTCTAATGCCAGAGAGGGCAAAAAGCTTTGACATCTCCAACCCCTGTTCCTCTCATCACTTTCGTCCACCCCCGAGTACAGGTAACGCCTCGCGTACCCGTCAAAGCGTGCTGATCCAATTCCCACGTATGCCAGCTAAGATACATACAAGTACTATGGTTTCCCGATGAGCGAGTTGGTTGAAAAGTCTGCCATATCGAATCTTCACCAACTATAGCAACTGCACTTTCCACAATTCCATTCCTCCGCCTCCCTCTCCCCCTTCCACCACCACCTCCTCCTCCCAAATTGCACTTTCTTCACACTTTAGCACTGACACAGTGACGGAACAGCGGTGTACGATATTGTGCAATCCTCTCCCTACTCGAGCACTGTACCTTTCAACAGAACCAATATTCTTTCCTTTCTCCCTACATAATTTCAGCGCGGACGAGTTCTCACTCGGGAAAAGGGGTGGAAGCTCTCCCGAACCCTCCTCCCTCCACGGAAAGCCCGACCACCGTATAGTGTACTGGTACCGGTATCGCAAGTTTTCTCTTGCTCATGATACTCAGCTTTGTGTAATAACCGTTACTGTGAGGGTAAATTGTTTACCATGGCATTATTATTATTATTATTATTATCATAATCCTGCTTGCACTGCAGCTTGCTCCCCCCCTCCGTGTGCGCTTAGGGGTTTAGGATAGAAGAAGTGCTCTTTATCAGATAGTTGGATACGGTAGAATCCCGACATCCACCAGCTCCGAATACCCCCCGTTGGTTTTTATCGTTCAAGTCCGTGTACCTCTGGGAACATGGCACAGCGCCACCGATGCTACTCCTCTCTCGCTCACCAACTGTCGTTGCATACAAGTCACGTGCAGAAGAATGGGCCGGGTCAATGAGTGGGGTTGGGTTGGTGCGGTTTAGATGTCCGTCGAACAGAGGGAGAAAGGAAGAGGAGAGGAAAAGAGAACGAAAAAACTAAATTTTTTTTTTTTTTTCAGCAGTCCAGATTTCAAGCCCATCACCATCAAAAATGCGTGCTTGGTGCTCTCACGAGCAGGGAGGGGGGGTCAATTCTCCGTATGGATGAATGGATGGGGGGGGGGTAGGTGCGTGGTGGTAGTTATGGTGAGCGTCATGCGTTTTTATGTCTCGGTTAGTCAATTATTATTGAGGAAAGCTAAAAAAATAAAAAAATCAGTTCAATCCTTTCCTCTTTGGTACTTATGAACCTCTTAGCGAGGGAAGTACAAGTTGGGACTGTACCACGATGACAAAAAAAAGTGCAAAGTGAGGGAAATCCCTTTCTTTCCTGAAAATCCCATATGATACCAATTTTTTTTTCTTCTTCTTTCCCATGGTATCGTAACTCGACCTCTTGCTCGCGTCATACACACCGTACCTCGTTCTGACCCGTCAAAGTGACCTCCCGAGATAACAATCTGTCACTTTACATTTTTTTTTTTCTCGTGACAACGCAAGGCAAGAATCTACAGAAGAAGAAAAAACAAAAGGACAAGACTAGATCAGACTAGACTGAATCTGTTGAAACGTTCAGGATAAGTGAATCTTGGGAACGGCCTGTCATCGGCTCACCGTACGAACGTTTTCTCGAGAAGCCTGGACTTTTTCGGAAAGGAGAAGAAGAGATCCTCCAAAAAAAAAGAAAAGAAAGAAAGAAAGGCCAAGCGTGAGACGAGTCAAAAATCCATTCCCGAAGGTTTTTTCCACTTTTTTCAAATGATTGATTGTTATCTATCATTCCTGGTCTGTCTGTCTGTTTTATGGATTGGATTGTCGGAACAAGTTGATACTCGTACAATATCTGGGACCTTTTGGACGGTAACTATCATACTTGTAGCTTGTATTGTACAGTACTAGTACTCGTACTTGTAGCAGAGTCCTACAATAACCGGTGTTGAGTGGGGTTGCGCAAGGGGTGGTTTGTTCGTTTAAGTTAGTCTGGTATCCGAACAGGGTATCATACAATAATTATGATGGGCAAAAAAAAAGAAAAGAAAAGAAAAGAAAAAAGAAAAGTACCGTGCCGTACGGTAAATCCTTACGGTAACTGGGGTAACTACAGTACGATACTGTACTTCGTACCGTAGGGTAGAGCTCCGAATCGACAGAAAAGCTTGGCGGGATCCCAAGCTGTTGTAACCCCCTTCCCCATTTCCCTCCCCAGCGATCAGGAAACCCCACAGTTGGGGAAGGGAAAAGCAAAGAAGAGGGAGAAAAAAAAAAAGGAAAGAAAAAGGAAAGGAAAAAAAAAAAAAAAAAAAAAAAAGGAAGGAAGGAAGGAAGGAAGATGGAGCGATAGATACATTGGAGATATAGTAGTATCGTGCTTTTTTTTTTTGCTCGAGTAATGAAGGAAGGACCCCGTGCTTTAAATTTTATGCGTGGGCGGACGGGATCGTGATACTATGAACTCACTTTAAGCAGATGGCACCCTACTTGAGTACCGGTATGATACCGTACCAATGCCAGTTCCTCTTTCTCTCTTTCTCTCTCTCTCCCCCTCCCTCCTTTTCCACACCGGTGATAGCTGAGCGTACGAGTACTAACTAGTACACGTGCTCGTACAGTAGCTCTTACTTTCTTTGTAAGCAAGCGGTCAGGCATCGTGGTTTGTGGACGAGACGAGGAGTACTAGTGCTATGCTATTGTGATGGGAAAAAAAAGTGTTTAGGATCTCGGATTACTATTCCGGCGATGGGCGAACGCGAAGGGAGAAGGTTAAAGAGTGGGTCCCCCGAAAACAATAGTTACCGTACTCTCCATCACAACTATTAGTTTACCTAGGAACTGCTCGCCAAACCAAAGTAGTTAAGAAACCCCTCCCGACGACCGACAAAGAAAAGGGAGCAGGAGATAAAAAAGGAATATCTTCGACCCTTGTTTTTCCTCTTCTTTTCTTCTCTGCTGGCCACACTCCTGAGAATGGAAGAAAGAAAAGGAAGAAGAAGAAAAATCATCTCTATGATTCTCTGTATTTCTTCTTTTCTTCACGGGCGACAAATTATATTGGTAGCTAGCTAACTATCACACTTGAGTATCATACGGTACTGTTAACTATTTTTTTTTTTTTTAACAACTCGAACCGATCGGATCCACTCCCACTTTGGGCCGCAAAGGGCTTGTTCAGAGCCCATGTTCTCACTCAAGTGAAGAAAAAAAGTAAAAAGGATAAGGCAGCTGGGGCAGGTATCAGAGTGAGCACTGCACAGTACGAGCTGTACCCCACAAAGTCCTGTGTTTTTCTTTCCTTTTTCTGACCGTTTTCCTTTTTGATCACCGCCATCACCACCACCATCACCAACCCCCCCCTCCTCTCCACCACTTTGCCGATTCCTGCACAGTTTCCTCCTCCTTCCTCTCTCTCAGTCATTCCTTTAGTGTACTTGTGCTCCCAAATTTGGGCCTTCCCTCCCTCTCCTAGTCCATTGACGGAAGGGATGAAGTCGATGAAAGCACCACCTTGAAAGATTTTAGAGTGAGAGTTTTTCATTTCGAGGTAGCCGGTATCGTGCGTGTATAGGTAGAGAGATAATTCAGTTGACGAAAAAAAAAAAGATACACACAGACATGTTTGATGTCTCAAGCCAACGGGGAATGGATAGGTGATTGGGGAAAAAAAGGGGGGGTGGGCAACGGTAGAGAACTGATGGTTCTGAACCGAGTATCGTGGAGATCTCTCGTGCAAGCCAAGGTGGAGCCTGGAGCATGGAAATCTAGACCATGTTGGCAGCTGGCAGGTGCAACACATCCCTAATTCGGGATGCGTTGCGCATAGCCTGTAGCCAGAATCTGGGAAATGCTCATCCCAGAGATCAACTTGGCAACGATGGGGGAATTCTTGTATGGTGCAGTCAAGTACTATAGAATGGCTCTTGGTGGGAGTACATATGCTTTGCAGAACCACTTTACAGGAAGAGCGGGAGGAAACGGCAAAGTGCGAGAGGAGGGGAATTGTCCAATTCGTTGTGCAGGAAGCAGGTAGGAAGCAGGCACTGCACGCGTTCCCGAGACTGGGGGAGGTGGATGGGAATGGATGGGGGAGCGAAAGGGAAGAGGGGGGAGGGGCAGCATAAAACTAAGCGGTGCAGTAGAGGGAGAAAGGTGGTGAAAGGTGGTGGTTTGCGGTGACGGTCGATCGGCTGGCCCAATTTTTACCTCAACTTATTATACGAGTAATGTGGTGTGAGGGGTGTGTGGATGTCTGTCTGCCTCTATCTCTCTGTTTGCGTCTGCGCATTAAGCACACCACTGTTGACTCTCACCATCGCTGCGGTATCGCATCCACTCGCCGACATCTCTGACTGCTAGTAAAAGGTAAGGTAGCGGCAGGGGAGTGGTAGCGAAAAGAGTCAGGCAGGGAGATACAGTTAGGCTTCTTGTTTGGAGGAAGACCAAGAGAGCCGGCAGCGTGCGTAGAGTACCGGTACGGTTATTAATTTTGATCACGATTGTTCGTTCGTTCCAATAGCCCTAGAGCTGTCTGGCTGATTCCAGTCTTGGGTGCATCTGTTGCTGCTGCTTGCTGCTTCAAACTCCCGCAAGCAGGAAGGAAGAGCACAAGACAGCAGCAGCAGCAAATGTCTTCAAATTCTCCGGATGATGGGCGAGCAGAGTGACTGAATGGTAGACCAGATCAGGCGTACTGCACAGTAGAAGAGACTTCTGTGTTGAATCAATGAATCGGTCAATCAATTAATCAATCACACACTCTCTCTATCCATCTGTTTCCTCCCTCCCGCTCCTGCTCCTGTTCCTCACTCACTCCCTCAAGCATTCAGTTACTTACCCCAACCCTTTTCCTTCCGGTCTTTATCCCCACAATTCATCAATCCATCACCCACCCATAACACAATCATCTCTCGTCAGTTCCTGATTTTTTCCCATCAGACGAAACTACTCATTAAGCTCGCTAATCCACTATCACTGTCACTCGCTACCGGTGGAACTGCCACTACGCTGCTGCCGTGCCGTACCGGACACGGGCAACAGACTCCAACCGCAGCTACAGCTACTAGCCATCATCCCGTTACCTCCCGGAGTCAATCATTAGCTAAATTGGCACCGAGAAATACGGTAGACGAGACGAAACGCCGATCCGAAGTTGGTGGGTCTGGGTGTCTGGCAGCCTGTCTGGTTGTGGTGGTTGCTTCTCTGGAACACCTTGCGGGGAGTGGTGGTGGAAGAGGGAGGGCAGGGTCTTCCTGCGTACGAATTCATTCCACTTATATAATTCACCACACCCCCCTTTGCTAGCGAAGTCCGATACCTTTCCACCGGACCCGCTTTGCTACGATATCAGGGACTCCTATCCCTCCCACAAACCTCTCATTCTACCCTCTCGATCCATTCATCCCACTTTCACTTGTGCTGTCCCTCTCGGGCTTCTTCGTGGCAGACGGAAGGGTCGGAAAGGCTGTCCATTGCGACGTCGCCGAGGACACACTACCAAGGTCGACTTTTACCCATTCATCCACCCATTCACCGCTAATAGTGCCCAACTAGCCACTCGTTCCGCGCTTCACCCTTTCTTTTCCCTTCCCTCCCTTCCCCACCTCGCGGTTGACTTGGTCGTTGCTCACCCCTCTGTGGACCTGCTTCCTTAGTCCCTCCAACGCTCATCTGACCTTCTGGGTGGTGACGATATCGTCTTGGCTGTATTTCGTCTTGAACTTTTTTCTTTGCTTTTCTTTTCTTTTTTCCCTCTCGTTTTTCACTTCTGTTTATTTCCTCGTTTGCATTCTTGGGCATTGATCTTGCGAGATTTTTTTCCCTTCTGAGTTCGCCAGCCTCAGTGGATTTTTCCTGGTAGCCCTTATCGATTCGGCCTCGCCTAAGTTTGCAGCTCCTCACCAGCCCCAAGTTCTCAGTGCTGGGAGGACCCTTCTAACCCAGTCTCCAACCTCCCTCTCCGCTCCGTTCGTCGAACCAACACCGCACAAAATACCACCTTCCCGCACTAGCCTCACCAATCCTTTGCGACTCGTGACTTCGCGACTCGGTCCTTACGGAGACAGGTGGACGGGTCTGACAGGGTGATTCAATCTGAAGGGAAATAAATTGTATTTGTGTGTGGTCGTTGAAACCCTCATTAGAAGGATCCGTTGAATTGTTAGGGGTGGTATTCCTGTTGGTTGGTTTGACGTCGGACCAAACGGAAACCCCAGAACCAAAAAAGCACCCTCATTATATTTTCTCCAGTAATACCAACCCCAGAGGAGGTGCAGGAAGGCTGGTTACTGCAGACACCTGTGTTTCTCCAGACTTTAGACGACAGCAAATTCGGGTCTCAGCTTATGGCGGCAACTGCTCTTACCAACTCGCTTTCTGGTCGGGACCTAGCACGGTTGTCGATAAGCTCTACATCCACAATGTCTTCAGGGGTCTCCATGGTTAGTGGGGCGAATTACAGCTCCTCTTCAGCCTCATCATCCACTTCGTCCCCACCACAAATTTCCATTTCGTTAGCTGAGGATCAAATGTCGGAGAATGGGGTTGTTACCAAGATCGAAGACTTGGGGGACGAAGATATGTTGAAGAATGTCCCACCCCTCCTTTCGCCTACTGAAGCTGGAGAGCCATCCAAGCGAGGTAGAGGCCGGCCACGGAAGCATCCTCTCCCACCATTTGGAGCTGTGCAGAAGGTTACCAAGGGCAGATCAAAGACGGGCTGCATCACTTGCAGAAGGAGAAAGAAGAAATGTGACGAGACGAAGCCCGAATGTTCGTTATTTGCTCCATTGGTTCCACCCTTTCGGACCCTTTCCACTTCTAAAGCTCCACGTTTGAGATTATGCTCGCTGATTTGTTTGTGTAGGTAATAATTGTATCAAGAATGCCGTTGTGTGTGAAGGATATCCGGAAAAGACCTATTGGCAGAGTGGCCGTCAGAGAGCAGAGGGTGAATGCCGATCGACCTGGGAACTTTGGTGCCAAAAAAACCTTCTACTAACTCCGCTCATAGCAAGGAACTCTGTCCCGGCTGCCGTTTCTAGGTTTTCCGAACTACCCTGCTTGATCGATGGAATTGAAACACGAATAGACCGTCTTCTTCTGGACCACTTTGTTCGAAACGTCAGTCGCATCCTTACATTGTTCAATGATAGCACCAATCCATTTCAGGAGATGCTTCTCCCACTGGCGCTTCAGCATCGTGGCCTGATGCATTCTCTGCTTTGCCTGTCAGGATCTCACTTGTCCAACGCAGATCCGACATACAGCATGGCTCAACATCATCATTTTGAAATGGCTATACAGTTTCTTCGAAATGATCCTGTGTTGACAGGACAGATTGCCATTGCTGGCGACCCGACCATCGCCACGACACTGATTCTCTGCCTGAATTCCATATGTAAGGGGGAGACCGAGGGTGAATATAGACCACACCTGGATGCTGCAAGGCACATGCTATCCTCGACCGGTTCTGCAGAAGACCGGAGTAACACCTTTAGCAATTTTCTTTACGAGTTTTTTATGTACCACGACGTGATTAATTCCGTCACAACATTAGACAGACGACCCATTCTACTGATGGAAAACTACACTCTTCCAGCTTTTATTATCCAGCCTGAGGCCGGTGCTTTGCTGGGCGTTCTTGACGGATTGTTCGGGTATCTATCCAAGATCACACTTCTGCGAGATCAGATTAGGACAAGGAAGGCAAACGGAGAACATCCAAGCGTGGACTACGAGGTTCTATCGCAGGCGGTTGCGATTGATTCCGAGATTCGTGAATGGGTGCCTGCTCAAGTACCGGAGTCACACCGCTTCATTGCCGCGCAACTCTATCGGCAATCGACTTGGGTTTATCTCTACCGAACTATCATGCCTTCCACGGCAAACCCTAAGATTCAACTCGCCGTCGACGAAGGACTTCAATATCTCCGCCATCTTCCCGAGAACTCGGGTACTCAGAGTATACTTCTAATGCCATTATTTATCCTGGGATGCGCTGCGTTTGTTCCAAGTCAGCGACCCGAGATATCGAGACGCTTTCAGGGTCTGCATGAATACTCTAGGCTTGGGAATATCGTCACGGCGCACGAGGTTGTTAAGAAGATATGGGAATTGATGGATCAAGGAGATGAGGAAAAAAGCTGGGATTGGGAGAAGATAATCAAGGAGATGGGGTACGATTTTCTGGTTACCTGATTGGGGTGCTTTGTCTTTGGAGGGTATTTTTGGAGTGGGGGGGGGGGTTCATTCCATTTATGAAGGGTGCAAAATCTTCTCTTTCAACGCTTTTCTTTTTGGCCTTCGGTTTTCTTATACCTACCTATTGGTTTTCGAAATTTTTTTATATGGTCTTTTGGATTTTCACTGTTCTAAGCGTCAGCACATCGATGGCCAGCCTTTTGTTGTTTGTTCCTAATATCTGTACACGCTGGCATTTTCGGTTTTCGATTTCCCTTTCCTTCTTTTTCTTTTTCTTTTTGGCCCCGAGGAGTTTGTGTTATATGCTGGAGTTTGCAGGAAAAAAAAATGTAAAGGAGGTTGATATGTTTATTCGTCTCGAGTCGGATCGGCCTGAACCCCGCAAGGCCAACTATCCGCTGTTACAGTTTGGACTTGCTATCTAATCTTCTCAGATGCCGCCGGTTACCATCCCTATCACCGCCCAACGGTCTTGCAGGTAGAGGAATGGACTTGAGGGTTAGTGGTAAACCTTGCTGGTTTATTATACAATTGAGAATGCTTACATCTCGATTTAGCATTATTATACAACTTGTTGGGCACTTTTTTCCTCTCTTCATTCCATCTCCTTCCCTCCTCTGATCCATTACCCACTCAGATTCTCTCGCTGCTTGTTCGCATATCCGAATAGCGGCATAAAAAGTAGCTATTGTTTTTTCCTTCTCTTTTATGTGAAATTATTCAGGGGTGGGGACGGGAGCACTAATGTTCTGATATTCACTGTCTGAAGGCGCGATTTTATGCTGTGCTTGTATGGCGGGGCGTTTTTCAAGGAGTGGATATATTATTTTTCCTTTCATTCCCCATTTATTTTGATTTTTCTCTCCATCTTGTATTTAAGTGCATCATACCCCCCCGTCTGCTTTTATTTTCCTTCTTTTCCACGGCGTACTACGGTGTGGCTTTCTCCTGTTTCAATTATCTTCATTTTGGGTATTAGGCCAACCAATAAGGCTCCTGATAAATACTTATATATATTCTGGGGAAACATAAGATCATTGATCCACTCCGCTTTATGGCTGGTGTTCTTTGTTTGCCTTTTGCCCGGGCTAACTTGCCACCGAATTTGATGGCTGTGCTGCGACTACTGGGGATCGGGGGACGGAAAGAGGAAAGCGGAGAAGACAAAAGCAGTTGATGGCAACAATACTCACTCAGGCCAGTAGTAAATACGATTTAAAGGAGGGATTGGGCTTTTATTTGCTTTTCCAAAATCGCCAACTCGACTGGTTGCTGCTGTTGCGTCAGGTCAGGTACATAAGTGCGCACATACGTACATACCATGAGTTACCTGCTTGACACAGTACTGTACATGTCTTTCTTTTTTTCTGAGGAAGCGGGGCTTGGGTTGATACGGGGGTGCAAATTCTGGCTTTCTCGGGGGGAGGTCGGATTTAAAGGGAGGTTAACTTAGTATAGGCCAGTCGGAGGGTAAGCTGGGTTAGGTTCGGGCTTTGTGGTGGGGGGTGGGCATTGGGAGCACTGCACGGTACTGCTGGCCTGGGCTGTGGGTTCCTGGGGGTGGAGTTAAGAGTTAGTGTACGGTGCTTTGGCGGCGGGGCTGTTGTGGTGGTGGTTTCTTGCCTACTTCGTTGGTTTGTTGTGCCGTAGGCAGTTGAGTGGACAATGGGGGTTGACTTGATTGCTCTGGCGGGTTTGGCGGTAAGCTGGCGTACGGGATTGCGTTCTGCTTTGGCAGTAGTTGTAGGTGGTTAGGTCAGGTGCTGTGGGCCAGGATATCGTAGTTCCCGAGGGAGGTGGTGTACTGTACTCGAGTTCTTGGGCATAGTACCGTACCGGAGTACTGCGTAGTGGCATTATTGCTTGTAGGATAGGATAATATTGTATCTAGACTACCCGTCTGTACTGCACTGTGCCATACATAAGAAATTGGCTCTTTTGCTTGGAACTGGGAGGTATGAAATGGCAATTCTTTCTTCGACACTACGAGCATTATCATACAGTACTTGCCTACCTACTCTCTCCTCCCTTAGAAATCCCAACCATACTCGGCGACCAGAATTTCAACAGTATCACGTTTTTTTCGATATAATCCCCATTCTCACACAGCACGGCATTCTAGTCTACCCCATCACCCCCTCCCACTTCACAAGCAAGCACATCTCCCACGCCCTTTGCCCGAGGTCGGCCCCACTCCCCACTTCTGGCCACATTACCAGACCGCCCCGTTATTGCAATCCGCAATCTTTACTTTACTTTCTTTTTCCCTTCCCTTCTCTCCCTCCTCACCTATCACCACTGATCCCGGGCAGCAGTTACTTGTAGCTTAACCAATCCGACAGGTCCCACACCGAGATCTTGGAAAAGGAGGAAGAGGGCAGGCAGGAGTGGCGGCGATCGTGCTTGGCTGCTATGATAACGTAAATCTCTCGCTTCTTCCTGCATACCTTACTCACTCGGAAGTTGCCGTATTGGAGGTGTAGGACTGGTTCACTCGGCTGGCTCTTTGTCTCTATTATGCTTTCTGGCAAAATACCCGGTTTTTTTTTTTTTTTTTTTTTGGAGGGGATGCGTAGTGCAGCGTGGTGGGGGGTACGGTGTGAATGTCTGCGCCATGTACTCGTACTTGAGTATGTTGCATGAATGATGATGGGTGAGCGAATATAGTGGGTCGGGGAGGTGGGGGGGGAGGGTGAGGTGGAGTGTATGGTGGGTTCATGGGGTATCACTCGGTTTTGTTTCTTGGCATTGCGGCGGCGGGTGGGGTGGGTTGGATGGTTGGGCTGGCCGGCCTGGATATGGGTGAGTGGGAGGGCCCGCGTACCCGCTGATATCCGCTGGACTGGGAATGCACTTCCTGTGCTCATGTTTCGGGGGTGGGGAGGGGAGGGATGGAGGGGATGGGAATATATCGTGGAACGGGCCGAATTTCCCATACTGGTTTTGATTATATGGATGCTTGGAGGGGGGGAGACCCCACGAGAAGGCCCGGGACAAGAAAACTTATGGTTTTAGGGTTTGCCGGTATGAGGTTCGTGAGTTCTACCGTGCCCCCCCGCCCCTATTACTCGTACAAGTACCGTAGTTTGGGGAAGCAAAGGGTTATGCTTTTCTTTGCTTTTTCTTTTATGGGTAATTAGTTACGGACGGGCCCCCCTTTGAGCAAGGGTTTCATTGGGATTAACGGATGTCTGGTTGCGTGTCTTGAGTGACGTTGGGATTTCGTGATATTCAGCTCTCCAATCCGTTTTTTTCTCTCATTGCTTTTTTGTGTGTTGATGCGGGATATGATTTGGCCCCCATGTGGTCTGTTTCCTGTTCAGGGAGGGGGGTGCAAGGGAGGAGGATGAGGAGGAGAAGGAGAAGGAGGAGGGGGGGGGAGGAGGATCGATTAGCTTACCGTACAACCGTAAAAAAGGTATTAATGAAGCCGGAGCTTGCGCTTCCGATCCTCGGCCAGAACTCCATCCATCCCCTCCTACTCCATTACTATATACTGCGGCGTGCTTTGGACTGGTAGGTAAACTGTATAATAGGCAATAACGGCTTGGAACTATATTTCCCGTTTCTTCCCTTGCCGTCCTACCCAGCTACAAGTATCCATCCTCGCGTACTGTAGTACTTGTACGAGTACCGTACTGTTATTGTAAACCTCGAATAACCCTTCTGAACAGCACACCGCAGCAGCTTTCCCCTTGTAACGCGGGGTCGGGCGTCAGCCCTGAATCCTTAGGGAAATTTCTATTCCAAAAAAAAAAAAAAAAAAAAAAAGGTGGTGGGGTATTTTTTTATTTTTTTTTCTTTCCATAGTAGGGGTTCTCCATGGTAGTAGCCGCTCACAAGTCTCGTGTTTTGTTTCCTTCTTTCAAAAGGCGGTGAGATTTAGTGTTATCTTATTCATTGGTTTATTCCTTCATCCCCCCTCTACTACTGCTGATCTATGCCCTTTATTTTGCCTTTCTCGGTCGTGCCGCAATGTGCTCTGTCTGGGCCGCAGGGTGGTAAATGTGTGAGTTACGGAATTGGCGTGAGTGTGGTTTGGATTGTAGGGGGTGAATTGAGGGACAGATCGAGTGACGAGATTCTGAGCTTGATGGAGCTTTTCCTGATCCTCTGTTACAGCGCTTGCTTTCCAACTTTCATCGGCATTTTGTTTGCGATTCACAGTTTGATTGAATACTTGTGAAGCATAGCTCATTAAAATCTCACCGAGTTTCCTGTCAGGAAGGTGAAAAGGTCGAATGTGTCGGGAGTGCGTGGTGGTGGTGGTGGTGGTTGTGGTGTGTGTGTGTGCGTGTATGTGTGGGCGTGTGTGGTGTGTTTGTGGTGTGGTGTGTGTGGATGAATGAGGATTCAGTGGTGTTGCGGTAAGGCTATCGTCTCGCTTCGCTTGCGGGAATGTCGTCGATTGGGAACGTCCTGTCATACCGGCAATCGCTGGGTTTTTGCGGGGATAATGGGCTTTCTGTTTTTGCCATCGTGCCAACTTGCTCACTCCCCAAATACCGGTACCGACTTGAATTACACCTTGCTGAGTACCGGTAACTTTGCGCCGCCGAATTGAAGCCGGACACACTCATGAAAAAAGTAAGGGATCAATCAGCCAGCGAATGAGCGGGCAGGATTGGGTTCTGCGCCGAGCCATATTATTTATTCTCATGTGTGGTATTTGGAGATTTAGAGCCATGAGCAACTGCCACCTGCACATGTGTGACATACAGTATATGCATGCCGCTGGAGCGCTAGAATTGCTGCTGTCCTGTCTTGTACTGTAGGAGAGTGGCAGTGACTCTAGCTAGGTTCTGCTCCAGCTCCTTCTTCCTGCATGTGATGCTGGCATCCTGTTGCTTATGTGAATGTTTCTCGATTGTGGAATTGGAGATATATATCGAGAGATATTGATGGAGATGGGGAACCTGTTGGCGGCTAAGATGAATTACTCACGGACCCGCTATTTCTCCCGTATATCCGGCTACACCGCTCGGCTTGGCATATTTTAGACTATAATGCAGGTTTATCGGCTCACCGATCACTGCCGGTACTACTCTATGAGGGTGTCCGGCTTCATCTCGGCCACGCGAGTTATATAGAGTGAGCCTGCAAAAAGTCAAAGAAAGGAGGGGAGGAAATCTCAGGAAAACGATTGATTGCGAAACTGGCCATCGGGTAGAGGGGGGTGGAATCGGCCACGCTTTCGCCTCCGGCAACGGACAGCTTTGTCTCACGCACACCACGGCTATGGAAGCGAGTTGAACCTGAACTGGCTTTTACTTGTAGCTTTTTGTATGGTACTTGTAACTCGCATTTGTAAATACTTAACCGTGAACAGTTTTGAGACCTCAACAGAACTCCTTAGCCTTTGTGCAGGCGAGGGGGGTTTTGTGAACCCTACAGTCACTGTTATGATAGGCCGGATCCTATAAAAATACCATATTTGGGAGTGGTATTTTAGGTCGTGGTATTGTGGACTTTGATAGATAGCGTGGGAAATTTATATCATACGTATGGATCAACTGCATGGAGGGGGGGGGGTTATGGAAGGGTTCCCGCAGTACCGTGTGTGACTACCGGTACGGGTGTGGGAACTGTTTGGATAATTCAACACGCCGCACAAACACGCACGGACCATGGAGCAAGCAAGCAGCCAGGAAAGCATGCCGTTATGACAGGAAGGGTCCTTGCTTCAAACCCCAGGTTACAGTACCCGCACGGCAGAACCAGCTTGGGGGGAAGTGGACTACCCGGTCCTATACTGCCAGTATAGGATAGTATGGAGGAAGGCGGAGCCGGCTGCAGGTTATTGCGGGTCGCCGAGATTAACCGTACACCTGAGTAAAAAAACCGGAGACCCGAAACCGCCGGCAGCTACTTGTGTTACTACTGCCATAGATTTGAAATCAGGAGAAGCTCATTGTGTGCCTGAGACTTTGGCGGAAAGGGATTTTCCGCCAAAGTCCCTTACAGGTAGTCCAGCAAGGTCTTTGAGGTTTGCAGGCATCTGCGGTCCGTTGTCGTGCCATGTGTACTGTACAGTACTCGTACGGTCGATTCTGGCAATCCAGGATGCCTTCATTACCGATTTGCCTACAATCTAGTGCTGACACTCATACAATGCGGATTGCAGGAGATCTTCGGGGGTACCCCTGAAGGCTTTGTGGATTGGGATTTTCTCTTTCCGAAGAGGTTTGAGATCCTTCGGCCAACTCCGCGGACCCTCGGGAGTGTGCGCGATACCATATGGCATCCTGCTCGCTTTCTGGGACAGAAAGAGAGCTGCATATGCATATGTTCAGGAAAGACGCATTTCAACAACACTTATGCTACCTCAGTTGGGGATATATGGTATTGGTGCTGGTGTTAGCATTACTACTCCGGGGTTATATCGTGACTGAAGATCAGATCAGATATTATGGTGTTATAGGGAAGACTCTCGCCTGAAATTGTACTAACCCATTCACCCAGAATACCGTTGCACCCTTGTATGCTACAGGGGCCAGATGCTGTATGGTAAGCTGTATTATACTCGACTACACCAGGTGAAGTGAGAGTATTGCAAAATGGGCCACTATTACATATATCGTCTGTCAAGCCCCAACTGCCGGCAGTTTCTACTACGGTAACTTAGAAGTCTGCCGGTAGTCGAGTAGTCGTATTGGAGTTGCTCCTTTCTTGGTACTCGAGTACTGTACCTTACCGAGAGAAGCGCTACTCCAATACCGTGACTTGAGTACTCTGCAGGGTATCGGGGGTAAGTCTGTCGAGCCCCGCTGGTTGGCTCAATTGCATCTTGGCCACTCAGGGGACAAGATTCTGTCTAGAAACTACAAGTGCAGACTTTTTTCCTTCACCAAACCTTAGCTAGGTTGGCCGAGTGGCTGGGGGAAAGAACGGTTATAGTCCGCAAATGGAAATTATGACAATATCATACTTAGGGGGTGAGCATGGGTGAGGCTATTTCAGCTTCATTGGCCAAGATTTGGTGAGTTTAACCTGGCTTAGGGCCAATCTTGGCTCTTTTTTTGTATGATATGTGGAAAAATGTCGGACGAACCCCCTCCTACTCGTGCCACAGTGGCTCCAGGATATAACTTACCGCTCTCTGAGGCCGGAGCGTCCTACGGGCGGATCTCGCCCCCTTCGTCTCACTTACCCTCGACCCCAGCCCGATGCATAGCGCATGTGGTACCGTACTTCAAAACCTGCGAAGCTAGATATTCACTCACTTTTCTCTAGTTTCTTTTTTTTCTTTTTCTTTTTCAGAAAAACCATCGGCCGGGGGATTGATATGATATCAACTACCGGTACCAGCTCACTCACGGGTATCTCATGTATGGCATGGTCAGGGGCTTACCGTTGGTATTATGATTCTGAACCCCTCGAGGCAGACACGACAACACACGACACCACACGACATATCACAATTGGACTTTCCTCTTCTCTCCTGCTCAATGAAGTCTCGTCCAAAGCGAGCATAGTACCGATGAGCTGGGATTCTGGGCCTTCGTCCAAGAACTCGAATATCACGTGCTTCGTGCTTCTTGTTTTATCGGCTGCCTATTTGGAACTTTCTAGGGGGAAATACCTCATGATTGCTGTCAGGGATCGAGCGTATTGGGGGGCCTAGCACTAGTCTAAAGTTGGATGAGATGAAATGAGTTGGGTTGTTGGCCTTCAATGATAGGTGTTCTGAGCTGGCTGGCTGTGGGGCTGCACTCGATGGTGGAGCTGGATAGTGACCCAGGCCGCGATGCGAGAATTTGGGAGGATCTCGATCATCGAAATATATGGCTATGCTATATCTTATTCGCCCTCGCACAGTGCAGGAGCTGAGAATTTTGGGCGCTCGCGCACATCTGATAGGGCCTTGTCAAGTGCTTGAAGGAGTTGATATACAATACTGGTATAGTATCAACTTGTGGGCTGCGAGTGGAGTATGGGAACGGAGTGAACGACTTGGACGGATGTGTATAGACTTCTGAAACCCTTCTCTTTTACCTGTGTGGCGTACAGTGCTGTACAATATAGCATCTCTCAAACCACTTCCTCCAATCCGGTATTCACCTCAGGGGTTCCGTCCGGCGGGCCCACTGTGCTTAGGTACAGTTGGACACGGCGTCGGGGAGTAAAGTCCGAATCCTCCAATATCATTTTCTACCCAGCACGTATACAACCTCTCACAGCATCGTATCTTATCACAAGAGTTGTCCCTTTACTTACCCACAAAACCTGCATGGAAAAACACCAACTTCAGCCGACTCGTCGAGCCATCCCTCCCGACACCCGGGTTGCATGAAGGATAACAAATCAGATGCTGCGGGGACAACGGCGACAGCCGGCGCCAGCACAATACCGGCATTCGGTAGACAAAAAACACCTCAAAGATGGGGTCTGAAACAGCTCTCGATCGCACTTGTGGATGGATCGACCTCCTACAGCAGCCTTGCTCTACTTACCACAAGCAGTGCTTGTGTGTCTGGGGTATGTATCAAGCAAAGGCTTTTTTTATTTTTGCTTCTGAAACTTGGCGGACTAAACTGAATGTACCTTAGCTTCCAACCTTCTTTCGATGATCACCCCCCCCGACCGCACTATACCACATCGACGTCGCGTGCCTTCGCTCGGATGTGTAGTACGGTATGGAATGACGCGTGATTGCACACTCCCGCGCAATGGCGGAACATTTCACCTAAACCCTCGCTTTGAAACTTGGACCGCACGGGATAGGGGGCTTTTTTTTTTGATTTCAGACGAACGGGCCTACAGAGCTCTCTAGACCCTTGTCGAAGGAGCGATGGCCGTGGGAGGATGCGAGGGGATTACCAGGGAGTGCTGTGAGGTATGGGGAGTCGAGAGATGGGTTATTGTAGGGGTAGTATGCTTTGTTTCAGAAGCACGACGGGGTTAATATGATCAGTAATGAGTAATAGGATAGCGGTGCTTGGTGACAGCCAGCTGGATAATAGCAGCTGAAAGCGGTGTGCCTGGTCGCGATTCCCTAGTGGTGCTGCCGGATGCCTGCGAGTTTCGTGCGGGGTTTGTATTGGGACTTGAACCCTTCTTCGGATCCTCGAGATTTCCGACCATCCGGCAAGTATCGTATTCTGATAAAATAGGTAAATAGTTCCTCCTTCTCACTATATTGGGGACTGTCCGCAACGCAAAAAAATTGAGGCGAGCTTCGTTACTTATTCCTGGAATAAATGGATTCAGGGGGTTTACGGATTTAAGGATTGCTGGGGTGGGGTGGTTCAGAAACAACTGCGCTTCCAGACGGATTGGTGCCTCGGAGGTGGGGGCCAAGCCTCCGAAACGAGATCCATGTCGGTGGACAAGAGCACAGAGATTTGTTTGTTTGGATCATGGGCATAACCTGCGTGGATCTTTGGTCGCTGTCGACGGGATTGGGGTAATGTTCATGATGGTGTCAATGATTTATTTTCCGGGTGTTCATTGGACTGTGGCGCTCGAATCGCTGAGACATCTAGAAGGAGGGGTGCTGTGTTACTACTCTAGATTCCGCTCGAGTTCCACAGAGTAGGCGTAGCTATCTAATTCTCGGCGTATATGGGAGCGAGTTGAAAACAGCATGGCCGACCCCAATATGATATCAAGAGCGCCTCCTTGAAAAATACGGTGCTTAAATCCATAGCAGCCTAGGGAGGAAGGCTAAGGCCAGTAGGACGATGCAACGGGAGTGCATCTGCGCATATGTTAAAATGCCGCGAATTAGTCAGACATTAGTCGGCCATAGACCGGTCGAGTGACTAACTATGAACACCATCAAGCGCGTTATTAACAAAATTCTCGAGAGGGGATAAATCTTTCCCTGCCAAAAGAAATTCACCTGGTCCCGCACCCAATACGAAATTTTTTGGGCTCGGCTACTTCGCTTGAAAGGTATGTATCAAACATCGCGGAAATGTTTACGAATACTTTGATTCCAAGGCCGGTACCAAGACTAGCATGCCATGGGCTAACAAAAAGGCAGAGAAATCCTTTAGCTACCAATCGAACTCGGAAACCCGTCTCTAGAATGAGTGCTACGTATACAGCGCCGGCGGAGTATATTCCATTTCTCTCGAGGTTAAGCGGGAGGCGAAAGAACATTGCGTGCGGAGCTCATATAGTTATGCTTCTCCCGCGCGCAGGTACTCGATTATGCCCGACGCTGGAGTGGGGGGGGGGGTCGTGACGGCATGCGAGGTATTCCGACTAATTTATGCTACGGGATTTAAGCCTTCTCCTAAGGTGTACCTTTGTTGCACTGGAGCACTGGTTGGGAATGTTCCAGACCTTTCCGTTAGGTAGATTGTCCTGTAATCGGCTATGGCAGAAGGGTAGCGTGCGGAGTATTGAGCGATGCCTGTTTTGAATTTTTTTCAATGATCCTTATCGCTCCCCCCCACCCCTGGAGAATCGGTGCACGGATGGGTAAGCGAGTGATTGGTTGAGACGGCGCGGTGAGAAAGCAGCTCAGGACGAAATGGGCCATTTAATCATAAGGCGTAGATCCCTCGCATCAACCAAGCGGGCCAAATAGAGTTGAAGGTAGTTCAGAGAGAGGGGGGGAGAGCGGAACATCGTTCACCCACTCCGCACGCGTCTGCACGCCCGAAGCAACCCTCCCCCGTCCCCCATTCGTCCATTCACCCACCTACCCAACCCCCGTTCAGTTTCATCCATCCCCCCCAACCAAGGTCCAATCCCACCGAAAATTCCCGATTCCCGCCGGAGTGCTCCCCGCACATCATGAAAAACGCCACTTCCCGCCAGCATACCCGAAATACCCGACCCCTGGGCGGGTCCCTTCACTTTAACTGACCTACCAATACATTCCCTATCCTATCCGCTTCAGCATGCCCCTTTCAGCCCGATTTCGACCCTTTGAGAGTGATACTTTATGATTCACGCTAGCATCTGCGAGTAAGCGGATAAGGCAGTGCGTAAGCTCACGTTTTTTTCCTTTTCTTTTCTTTTCTTTTCTTTTCTTTCCTCTGCTTTCTCATTTTTGTTTTGTTTTGTTGGGTTTTAATGCACTGATCTACTAGAGTACAATGCCTTACTGTGCCCCTCGGCTACCAACACTCCTGAGCTCTTTTTTTCTCCGTAAGGGTTCGCGGTCAAGGATATAGGCAGGAGCTTTGCATGGGGGAAAGCCGAATTCTTTTTTTTTTTTTTTTTTTTAAGTAGGAGAAGACATGTGCATTCTTCGGCCCACTGTTTTCCGGGTGGGGGGAATGTTGATTTTTTTTGACTTTGGGGAAGGATGGGCGGTCTATTAGATGGGCTGAGGTGATGACACTGATGAGTCGTGTGATTGGGGGTGAATCGTTTACCCGGATGGATGATCGGCGGCATGGGTTTTTTTTGGGTATGATTCCGGAGACTTGCGATCAACCCTATGTGGATCTCTGGTCCAATGACTAAGCAAGAATTCTCTTTTCTACAGACATCGGGAACGTTAACTGAGGAATGATTAAAATTATTTATCGACTGATATATTTCCTCATATATTATCAAAACCCATGTTGTGGTAATCTGCCTTGGGAGGTTGAGCTGTGCCTAGAATTGTGTGATAGCAGAATCGCACAAGTTGAAGGGATTTTTTTCCGGGATTTTTTCTTTCATATCATACCTTAAACACTAATCACTCATTAAGTATCACTCATACTTGCACTTTGCGACCTTTTTGTACTACATGCAACTAGCGCTGCGCGCTCTTGGTGGTGCCTTTTCTGGCATTTACTTGGGGCAGGCAAGAGTGGGGGAAGAGTGAGAGAAGATGAGGGGGGGGGCAAGGATGCTCATCCAAGGGGTCCCGCTTGTGTGGACTGGACAACATGAATCCTCACTGGGATTTTGGGATGTGGGACGGTGCCTAAGTGGTACCGTAGAAGAATCGGTCAGAACGAACCCGCCTGACGGAGAGCGCGCAAACGGGGCTGGATAACACCAGTAGGAGTCTCCGGATGACCTCTTGCAACCATTCAAAGCTCTGGAAACTGCCATACGGCTCTAGCCCATGGGGTTCGATATGACTGTGCTTTTACAGTATTGGACTTCGGAATGTGGAGATTTCGCATAAGCGATCACTCGGTGCGTTGAGCCCCTTGTGTCTCCCTGCTTGCCAAGGAGACTTGGACTGTGACTGTTGTTTCCAGCCCTGACTTAAATCTCCGGGAACACGCTGGGTTCTGAAAACTGCCCAATAGGGCTGTGTGATTCGCTACCGTCGTCCTTCAGTCTCGTTCCTGGGGTATGGTGATGATCTTCGCATTCATCAACCCATCCGCCACGAGCTCCCTGGATGGAGATGTTTGGCAGGTCGATTTGTGATACGTACCTATTTTATTTTATTTTACAGGCTTACAGACAAATGGCATACACACAGAGAGCTCCTTGCTCGAACACTGTATTGGAGGTCTTGTCGGGTGAAAATTATTCTTGGCCTTACTGGCCAAAATGCATTGGTCAACAAGGCACTAGTGCTTAGAATGAGGTACGGTTCGCTGGATTGTGGGTTGTGGGGGCTGTGGGATGTATGACTCAGGATGGGATCGATTGAAGGGGGTAACTACCGTAGATAGTTTCTAAATTTCTAGTATCGTGGTATCATACCTGACTTCACTGAAGGCGGGGAGAGTATAGATATTTCTGAGAATGGGGGCAGTCTTCACCTAACCCCCCGGTCATTTCCATATGCCTACATACAAGAGTAGTTATGAATTCCCGGAAAGGCCTGCTAGTATTATCAAAGCAAAATCGTGCAAAAAGGAACTACGATAGAGGGAAAAAAAAAGAGGTCTGTTAACAAGTCTACGGTACAAAGGTATTTGCTCTATCCCCAATCTTATATTGGCAAAACCCCAAAACGCAAGCGGAAAGCTAGTGGAAAGACATGGCTGTGTGGTATTTTCCTGTATTGTGATTTCGAGACAGGATGGGTTGTCGTATGTATGTATGTATGATACTGCAAACTGCCTGTCGTACCTTGACATGGCTGGAATCTTGCTGGACTCCTCGGCTCCGGTCTTCCGTGTTCCGCAGATGTCCCGGTGAAATCCTTAGGACCTGTTTGGTTGCGATGGTTGCGTTCCGCTCTGGTGCCGTTTTCCGTATAAAAATGATCGTCCTTCTGTTTTCAACGGTCAAGTACCACTCTCGGTTGGTCAGTGCCGGATTTCCGAATGCCTACCGGGGCAATAAGGCTGAGGAGCAATGATATAAGTTTTACACCTGGACCTCTCTTTTCTTTATTTCATCAAACGAGTATTACCACTGAACACTCTTGAGTGCGGCATCTGGAAAGCCTCCTTCACGATTAATAAATCGACACTCTACCTCTTGCGAAGCACTTGGAGTTTTCCACAATGCCAGCTCTCCGGAGAACCTGTTTGCGGTCATCTCATCTCCCTCAGCGCGGTACTTTACCTTTGGATATATTTGAAGCCATCACGTGTTCTCACTTGGGATTCTTTTTGAACTTTTTTTTTGGCACCGGGATATTTTGTTTGGTGGCCTCAATTGGTTCATTGATGCCAATAACTTTCTCCTAAGCTGGGTCCTAGCCGGAGCTGGTGGCTCCTCCACCTGGTTTCTCTGGTTAATTGGCGTTTGTGTTTTTGCTGATGTGGGCTGCCGGACAAGGCTGTGTGCATGAGGGGCCATGACTACCTCAACCCAATCGTGTTCGGAAATTGCTAGCCTATTTTCTTACTGTTCACCGCTAGCAGCTGAACAATCCATCTGCTATCTGGTACCGTTACTTCAGCGACGAGGTGTCACATATGGTTCATGCAGCCCAAAACGTACATCAGCAATTATCATTTTTAAATGATTATACCCCTCCACGAAGATAAATTATTACTTCAGAAAAACCACTAGTGCCTTGGGAATACTAAAGCCAATAATGTAGTGGTTTTTTTTTGAAGTGATTACAGGTCTTGATAGTGAGATATAATCAATTGACGAGTTGGAGCCTTGTGCACGTTTTGGATCGCACGGACTATATTATCATCGCAAGTCGGTGGGTTTTTTCAGGGAGCAGCATCAGAACTGTCACCGTAATTACGGAGGACGACTTGGAAGTCCGAAGCGATGCCATGAGCGAAGTTACTCTCGGCGGTGAATATTGAGCCATTATGCTCTTCCGAGATGCGATTCTCAATGCGGGTATCCGGAAGCCTTGAGCAGTATCATACCCTGTAATATGTGATCATCAAAATCTCGTTTTGCGCAAAGCTGGACCTACCCTTTTTATAGCTGGTGTTTTTGCTTTGATTGCCACCCTTGCCTAATAAGGCTGTAGCGCAGACCAGGGCTGCTACGAGGCGATATGGTCAAACTCTATGCTGTGCACTTATCATGGGGGTGGGGTCCTTGATCGGCGGGGTAGGGGTAATGGGGAAGAAAAGAGAATTTCCTCTCCCTTATCTGTAATGATAATGATTGTTATTTCTGAGTGCTCTACGGACTCCCCTGTTGGAGCACTACTGAGCCTGTCCATGAGGGTGTCTATTTACCATAAAACCATACTGTCACCATTGGTCGCGTTGGAGCTTAGCCCTGTTTCCTGGAGAGGGTTGGGTTGCATTTTTGGGTGGAAGTGTAGCAGTGCAAGTAGCCTTATTGTCTACCTTGCATCCGCTTCTTCAACTTGGCCTGGAGAGAGCGAGAAAAGAGTAAAACAAAAGGGGGTGGGGGATTAAGAGGAACAAAGACGTCGTTGTCCCTATTTGATCGTCTGTGGGGGTTGACATTTAGTATTAATCCAGTTATCCACTGTTCTCCTTCTAAACTTACTGTATTTCTGGGGAAAAGTCTGGTACAGGTACCTTGATTACCGTCGGTTAAAAATAGAGGACAATTTTGATACCTTAATAGTAGCAGTGAGCCTCCAATTTTCGGGGGACCTTGTCAAAGGATTTTGGCATCCCAAGCACCTCCACAAGGCTGGCATTGGGTGAGCCTCGGAGGGGAGAGGTGATTAGGAGAATTCTTTTCCAAATGCAGCTTTTTAGATTCCCCCTATACTGTGTTGCAGTGCGTGAAAACGGGATATCATAAAGGGTGTTAGCAACCAATCAGCCAGAACAAAACCGACCTCGAGGAATCAGGAACCACAAGTAATCACTCGGCGCTTTCGGCCTGGAAGCAGGGGCCGCTGCGCTGGCGTATGCTCACGAAGTTCGGAAGGAACCCCCCAAACATCTGTGGTCAATGACAGATATTTGGGCATTTGTATTACTCTTCCGTTATATGCTGGATAGTGCATGGGCCTGTTTTGCTGTTCTGCGCCCTTGAAAGCTTGGATGACACGATTCTCCTTGAAACCTTTCCTCCGGCTCGGCCGAAAAAGTAACTGATATCTTTTGCTTATGTTGTGTTGTTTGTAGCTCCTATGGTCATAAACGGGGCTATGCCTCTGAATATACGAGGGGTTTATCCTTGGTAAGCAGTAGTAAATAATTATGAATGATTTTTGGTTTTTGATAAGGTGTATGATGTTTTCTCCTGATACAGTATCATACTCGCTATTGAGGGTTCGGGGGAGCGGGCAATCTCTGAGCAATATTTACTGGAATGCCAATTAATAGTGTGTGTCCCATACTTACGATTACAAGTGTATCCGAAAATCTTCTGCTGTCCATCCCTGCGACACACAAACTCTTCAAGCTTTTCCTGACGTGCTCGGATGTCCTTTTCCCCTACTGAATCAAAATAATTGTTCTAAAGTTGGTGTTGATATGTTATTTTTTTCCTTTTGAGGAGCTATGTTTCTTGCTGCTCAATGTCGGCCCTTGTCTCGCTGTGGTATGGCTAGTACTTAAGGCTCTTGGGGTTAAATCATGACCTACTTACTTACTTACTGGAGTGAGATGGATTAATCTCTTCTATTTATTTTTACCAGTCTATTCTAGGTGGTGGAGATGAGTAAGCTGACTGATGGAGGCGTTCTATTAACGATAATGCTGAGTTAAGAATTTTCCGGGAACCCTATCCCTTGTGTTGATTTTGGATGCCAATTATCAGCAGAGTAGTATATGAACCATATTTGATGATCAATGATCTTGGTAGGAAGGTATTGGGTGTTTTATATATCTGAAGCGGTTTCAACTGGTATGGCCCTAGAAATTACCCCGTTAGGGGAAATCTGGGGGTAATAGTGCTCGGTAGTGCTAGGACATATTGTTTGTGGTGGAGTGATAGCGAGTGATATCTAGTACTCTATAAATTATAAACTCACAGATGTTGACTTGGTAGAAGTCACTTTACTATAGAAATTGTGAAAAGTTGGACTGGGACTTGAGAAGCATGACGAAGAATTAATCAAAGTCTTTGGCTAGTAGTGGTTAGTTGGGACTGGCTGTCTAGCTAATAGCTGGTATATATGGAGTCAAGTTGGGCCAGACCTTTGGAGAGCCTGCGGGGTCCCAGCTGCTGGGCGGTACCGGTAGGCATTTAGCAAATGCCACCTGATCAGTAAATATTCCTGCGGCGCGTGGTCAATAACTTTAAATGCACGCGGGTGTCGGAAGATGGCGGTGGATTTATGCGGATATTCGCAAGACCGGGGCGATATCTAATAATATCTTACCGGTTCGGCCCCTGCCCCGGGTAGAAACGAGAGGAATTCCCATAGTTTCCGAGTATTGGGAGTGCTGTGGATGTTGGCCAACCCCCCCCCCCCACATGATATGTTCATATATGGCGTGAACAAATCATGCACACATTAAGAAATATTATTTCATTGGGATAACACGCTGTTTTCACTACCCTTTCAGTTTCAGTGCTAACCTAAAATACCAAACACCTTTGCTTATAGCCTCTCCTCGAACCGTTTCTCCAGTCTTTGATCCTTATTACTGGGTTGGATACTACTATTGAGGCGAGTGCGATATAATTTATTATCCTTGTATGCCAGGCCGGCTTCATATAGGAGTACACCAGGAATTTCCACTAAGCTCTGCCCCGAGTGGTCACCTTAGGGGAATAAATAGTAGTGGTGAAGATAGTCTATCATGCCATAATAGTCATTTCGGAACTGAGGCTGTTCCCGCATATCCTCGTATTCCGTTAAATTTATGCTTGAGTAAACACATATCCTAAACGCTTCTTTGAAATCACAGCAATCATACTCGATCACTCTGCAGCCGCCATAAGTTGTGTTGGAGTTTTCTGTTGATGGTGCGTACCGACTGACACAGTGACGTATAATCCAGCCGTTGCTGATGCAGGCTATGGTTCCTGTTCGCGTCCAAGATCATGCTTGGTGTTCGCATTAAATTTGAAATCAAAATTGGAGACGTTGCACAATTGTATCAAATTGTCCTCTGTGATTTGGTGCAACATGCTCAGAATTGTTATCGTGACATCATTAATAAATATCAAATGGTATAAACGTCATTAGAGGCTTTGAAAAGAGATTCTTTATAAAACTACAGGAGTTATTTGTAAAGCTTTTTTCTCAGGTCTTAGTAATCTAGGATGTGGGGATTTTCCGAGAACGATGCAGTGAGGGTTGATTACAATTTTCCGGGACCATACCTTCTACAAAATAGGAGTATCATAATTTAAGCCATAAACGAGCAAGGATGTGTCCAGATTCTCCTTGCCCGGCGGGAGACATGGTGGATGGGAAGGTGAGACCTCTGGAGTGTTTCGAAAAGTGAAACTCCTGCCGTATTTTCGCCGCCCATGCCCTTCTGGTTAGTGACAAGCCCGGGTAACGTCAAAAGACAAATTCTCCGCTCCACTAAAAAGTCACAGAAGAAACACTCCGACCACACCACACATTTCCGACTCCCATTTTTCCCGCGAACCCAAAAACTCAACCACCATTTGTTTCCCTTCCATACCGATACCTGGCAAGCCACACCGCCTTCGATACAGTACCAGGTCAAAACATTTCGCCCGACCCGGGTTTTACACCAAAAACAGACATTTTCAAACAGACATTTCCAAACAGACATTTCCCCTCATTACCGTCCTGAAAACACCTTAAATAATTCTACCAGCTTGACAATTACCACACATTTGAATCTCTAGAAGCAGAACTACGAGGGATCGGAGCTGTGCAGTGAACCCAAGCGTCCAGCCCGTCCGTCCTTGAGTGCGGACCAGACGGACGGCAGTGCATGGGTGAATGGCCGAGGCGGACCGGCATCTTGGCATCCGTCAAGACCACTGCCTGGGACGGGCGGGCGGGTCCTGCTGGTTTCTCAGGGTGCGGGATATGCCAGGTCTCTACGGGTGACGGCGGATGACGGCCGGGCCCTGCAGATAACCGCAGGAAGATGCCATTTTTTCTAAGACTGCGGGGCCCGGGTGTCAACCCTTTGGACGGCCGTCTTTATGAAAGGCGGACGCCATGCCCTGCCGTCTTCACCCACCCTGCCCGGGACTTCAGCCCGCCGGGGCCCTGTAGGGCGCCCCGGACGGTTGGGAATACTGGGGCTGCGTGCATTATTTACCGTTGATTCGACTGGTATGCAAGTTGCCTAAATTTTTGCATGGGGCTGCATACAAAAAGGTACATGGCAACATACACTGCACACTGAATTGACATTTTCTCTAACCCATTATAATTTTTAGGGATTCTGCAAAATTTGCCATATTTTCTATGGGCTTGATGATGCTCTTCCGAATTTTGGCGGGTTCTCATAGCTATTGTGTTCTAAGAGTGGATGGTGGAGATTGCGACTTTCGGTGTAAAAAGGGCACTGGATGGGACGATTTGACCTTGTCCTGTATCTACGACCTGCCACGCCTGCTCGACCGACAAGCGGGTGACTACCCAAAATCCTCCCCCTCCCAAGCTGTAGCCCCTAATGGGCAACTCGGCCCAGATTATTATCTTAACGAGGGATTAGGGAGGGTTGAGCGCCGGCAATATCGTGGCATCATACGGAAAAATTGAGGAGCGCTGTTGAGTCGCGAACCGAGAGATTAAATGCAGATAACGCTAGCTATTACATGACGTTTTCATCTGTTACGCAGACCCATCTCATGGCTATCACTCGTACCCACGACACTTACCACAAAGTGTAGCAACACTCTAACGAAAGACTAGTCGCGCGGAGGGAAAAATCACCGTGAAGGAAATGCAACCGTGAGAACACCGCGTGTCAGGTGCTCACAAGGTACTTCGGGAGGAGAGTGTTCGTTGTTCGGTTTTAAGATACAGCTTGCAGAGAGGAACGCAGCTAGGACTAAAATACAGGTTGTGTTCACCACCTGCACCGTGGACCAACTATCACATAAACCCTAGGAAAACTAGTCCCACTCCCATTCGTATATCTCAACCTGACATACAACGATGGGTTTACCGCTCCATCGCAAGGGGCTCCGCTTCATGTACCTGAATGACCCCCGGGTATTGATTGTCAAAATCCCGCGAGGCGGAGTTCACCAAGTAGCCACCACGGGGGTTAAATCCGTGCTCTTGGAAAAGGTAATTACTATGGGTTTGAGGTACGCTATTGGCAGTGTCCGGAGCAAAACCTTTCACGGAAATGCTAGCCAAAAAGAGGCTGACTCCGCTTTCAAACACGGAGCGGCTCGCCCGCTCGAAACCGATTGGCCAACCCTGGTAATTGAGTGTGGCGTTTCAGAAACCATTCCGCTGTTGGGGGTGGATTCTCGCTGGTGGTTGGACAAGTCTTTGTGAAAGGTGAAAGCCGTTCTTCTCATTTCTGTCAAAAAAGCCACCCGCAAAATACATCTCAAGCAAGTGGAAATGATCACCACGCAGAATCGTCATCCTGCACCTTCTAACCCTCATACAACCGTGGACCGACCAACAAGGGCCAACAAAATCATTATTGACCGAGATCACGTTACCGGGGTTCCATTAACATTCGGCTACGAGAAAATCTTCGCCACCCTGGCGCAGGTGAAGGGAATATCATTTTCACGGCAGCCCTCCTCCAAGCGTATGCCGATGATGCGTGGCACCGCGCCCAACAAAGCAAGCCCCCGATGCGAATACTGTAAGTCAACCATGCGTAACCTTTGCTCGCAATTGAGCCCAAAGCTGATTGTCCCGGCTACTAAAGCGGTAGATTGTAGGGGTGATTGTTAGCAGGTATGGGCACTGGGGGTTATCCGTATGGAAGTTAGGGTGTAGGAGAGTCAGCGGAGGGTCTTGGCTGTTATGAATTTTACCTTATATAGATGGGGACGGAAACCCTGCGGGCTTCATGGATACCTGGTGGCGCCTGCAGACTTTCGGCATATGCCCCCTGGTTGGTAGATGTTTTGTTAGTGTGTGGAAGACGTCTTCAGATGCATGCTAATATCTGCAGATATCTGAGCATGCCTGAAGATATATATAGATATTCACTAATATCCATGCGGCATCAGAAGGTATCTCCTGCCGACTCAGCTCCGGGACACATGAATAGGGACAAGAGACAAAAGAGAATAAATTCCCACAATTTCCCAGCTTTGAGAGTAGTGTGGATGCTGGGCAACTTCCAATCACTCAATATATTCCTAAAGTGTGGATAAGTCACGCACATGTTAACGAGTAGTATTAGGTTATGATATCATGCTATTTTCCCTACCACATCATTATCGTTACAAACGTAGAATGCCTAACCATTTTACTTATAACCTCTCCTCCACCGCATCTTTCTCCAAGCACTCTTCACCCTAATGATTCCGCGTCGCAAACTATTTCTCCTCTTCTTGATTGTGATTCCCAGGTCGGATACAACTATTTAGGCAAGAATATAAGTGTATTACTAGTACACTGCGGATCTCCACTAAGTCGTGCACTGAACTGTCATTTAACTCATAGAGTATATGTAATGGTGGTGGAAATAACCTGTCACATGTAGGCTTAGAGGTTGTTGACACACATGCCCGTGTTCTGCCCAATTGATACTAAGTATACACATCCCTTAAAAGCTCCCCGATATTATAGCAATCACGCCCAATCACTCGGAAGCCTGTAGATATCTGTAGTCCGGCCAGGCCCAGCCAGATGAGCTCTGGGAGCAGGAATATAGCCGATAGTCCGGCCAGGCTGGCGCTCGGAAAAGCCCAGGCCGACCGCTTGCCACCGGATGTAGTGTGACGCTGAGAGTATGTTACTTCCTCGCTGTGGTCCTTAAAAAAGGGGAACAAATGATGGTGTCCATTCGGGGTCCCGGATGGTTTATGAGGAACGAGGCGATGGTTGATTTTCCCCCGCCTTGGTCAGCCGTTAGCCAGAGGAGACTTTCCCAGTCAGTCCTCATACTTTGCATTCTCCGTTGCATAGGTGCACGTTCCCACGACTGGCGCACGAACACTATTTCGATGGAACTCGTATGCAGAAGCGCACGGAAGTTAAAATCTTTGGCATCTATTATGATAATAATATTATTATGTAAACGACTAAGACCCTCAATTAACCATTAGGGACAAAAATATTAATGCCACAACCCCCCTCCCCCGCCCAGATGCCGCTTGGTAAAAATGTTGATATCTCAATCACAGTCAGTATATATCCCACTTTAAGCCGAGCACTTTGACTTACAATAAAATTTTAACACCCTTCTTGAAATCCCCAACTGTTTCACCGCATTTTAACATTCGGTCCACCTCTTTAACAAACTCTCTCATATCCCTCTTATCCCCGTCTAGGGCCTTCATTGTCCTGATGGCAGATCTTAGTATAGGTTCTTGAGTGATCTCGTGCTCAACCTGAAGGTCAGTAAGCTTGCCATCGATAGCGATGAACTGGCCACCAACATAGGTAGGAAAGGTATCCGGCTTCTTCCTGGTGTCCTCTTTGGTATCCTTTTTGATGTCGCCGGGGCCCCACCGCCAATCAGCAATCACAAGAGCTGCGCCGCTGAAACCAGGGACAAGTGTCTGGCTTCGGAGCGACCATTCTGCGGAGTGCAAGGTTCGGTTAACCTGTGGCCCACTCCTCAGTTTCCGCTGACGCCAGGAAAGAAAACCCCCTTCTAGATCTTTGCGTTTTATTTTCCATTGGGGCGGGTCCTTTTTTCGTACCAGGAGGTCTCCTAGCAAGGGTTCCAGCCGTCCAGTCCGTCCGTCTTCAGTGTAGGACAGGACGGACCAGGCTCATTGTTTGTCTTTTTTGGGGGGCTAGGACGGATCATGCCCGGGAAGGGGAAGAGCGGAGGGACTGTACGGTAATATAGTCCTAGTGCTTGAACCTCCGGTACTACCCAAGTTGAAATCATACACCTGACAAATTATTATCACATCATGAGACATCACTCATTCCACTTCAGGCCGTCCCCCGTCGTCCACTGCAGTCCTCCACCCTCCCTTGCAGTCCTTCACCATTTCCGGACGTTCTCCACCGTCCCCCGCGGTCCCCCGCGGTCCCTGACCACTCTTTCCAGTTCCCCGCCGTCCACCCCCTAGCCCTGAACTAACATGTCTCACCTTGTAGGGCCCACCGTCCGGCAAGGGGACGGCTGTCCCGTACTTTCACCGCCCCGGGCAGACTATAGATAACAGTCCTGTCCTGTCCAAGGCTCTTGGCAGTCTCCCGGACGATTGGGAACACTACTGGAGCAGATATCCTGTCACTTTATTAGCCTTGTAAAGTGAGTGCATGTGTGTTTGACAAACCTTGATCTCGTATTGGGAAGGAAAATAAAGGAGAAGAGGAATTTTCTTGGTCAAACACGACGTTGCTTAACCCGGTGGTGTTGCGTTAAGAAGGATACAGGGGGAAGGGCAGGTTTTCTTGGTTAAATACGGTGTTGCAGGGCTACGGTTACCCTGCTGTCGGCCAAATTTTGATACATCGCGAAGAAAAGGAGCGATGCAACTACAGAGGTATAAAGCTAGCACCTAAGTTTTGTATACAGTGAAAGCTCCGGTATCTCCAACTCTTTGGAGACTGGATCTCATGGAAGTAACAGGAGGGTGGAAAATAAAGAATCGGCTTGGCAGAAGAGGGGGTGCCAAAAGAAAATGAGTAATAGTTCATGATAAGCACACGCCTTATTTCATCTCGGGCGTGTGGAAGAACAATGCATTTCTCCAGGTTTATGGACTAATATTCTATCTTCTCTTGAAAACACACACCTATTCAGCCCCCTACCATGTTGGTTGAAGAGGGGTTTTTTTTTTTTCCCTCTTCTTTCACAGTCAGAGTCCGTGGTGGAGCAGAAAGCTTGAATGCTTGGTTTTCTTTCCCGCCCTCCTTTGGGCAATTTATCTGAAAACCTGTCAGATTCTCCCCTTTGAGGAGAAATAAGATGAAAATTTTTTTACACTAACAAATCCTGGAATTTATGGACATTTACAGTCTAAAAAGAGGAACTAATAGAACTCCAGAATCCAGAGGAGGAAAGCTCATAAAGCGAAACCCGTCTCCTAACAAGGGATAGAAATATTACTCGAGTAGAGTCCTGGAAATATAGGAGGTGGAGTTAGCGGTTTCACTGTATTTTACGAGTACAATTACTAGTACAAGCACTAGCAGGGGTGTTCTGCTGCGGCGGGTCAGGGGTGAATTGGGAAGGCACGACACCAAATTGGGTAGTCATTATACCCAATTCATCACTTTTACCCATGCTGACTGAGCACCCATTGCTATTGTAGTAAGATATACTCGTACTGTACAAACCTTAGGTGTTGTACACGGGTGTAAGGGTATTTTGCGCGCAGTAGTACAAGGACTCATCTCGGGTCTCAGCCATCCCCTTGGCAATAACACCCCCTTTTTAATATCTGTAGGAGGATACTATAACCACAATCAATACACCTCATCTCACCATACCTCTATTGTGAACATGCTGAACTGTGAAAAAAAAAAAAAAGAAAAAAAAGAAAAAAGAATGAAGCAAGCCGGAGTTTGTGAGCAAAACCTACAAGGTGTTCAACACCTTGAAACTACTCAAGATGAGCACATCGGGGTCATTACACTTCATGATGAGGCCGAATGGAGATGGACGAAGATTGGCCAGCACTTAAACATTGACTGAAGAACCTGCCAAAAGGTAAGTATTAGCACTATAAACTTAAGAATAGGAAACTTAATAACAACTTCAAGATATACTAATGGACAAAAGCAAACAGTACACCCTCAAACAGCCATCGTACTGGCTGCCGTCAAATCTTTGATAATGCAAAAAAGCAAGGATTGGAAGCCTTTGTCACACATGATGCAAGAACAAGATGACTTAGCTGAGATGAGATATTTTTAGAGATGGGATACGTGTACAGTCCATGGACTGTGAAAAATGTTACGGAATTGCTAGGCTACCACAGACGAGTACTGCGGCGGAAATTTGCAATTCATTCTGTAAATAAACCAATACTTGTCGCTTGGTGTAGGGAACAGTTGAACTGGTTCTATAAGGATTGGCTTTAAGTGCTGTGGACTGATGAGTCTCCATTTTCCATGGCTGGCTTCAGCAATAGGCCATGGATAACTGTAGCAATCCCTCCTCGGATAGTTAGTTCTTGGCGATGGGGAACGATGCTTCTCTTTTTCTTCTTCTCCTCTTCTGTGTCTTACGATAGCACTAGGCCTTTGCCTACATTACCGATAGTACAAGACCTCAGTCTTCTTGTTAGGCAGAGACAACTTGATAGACTGCAAGGTTGTCTAGGCCAATCGAGATTCGTTTCTGTAAATGGAGATTGCCTAGGAAGGCTCAGACTTTACTCATTTTGTTTATGACTACTAGGAGCGAAGTAAAATAGGTAAAGTAGGGTAGAATCGTAAAAACAATATTATATTGTTAAGGTCTCTTCTCCATTGCTTGATGATGTCTAAAGCTTGGGAAGCACTTCGATATTTATATTCCGTGTCTGAGTGTTTGCGGACTACATCTATTTATCATACAACTATGTACTTCTTCATTCATAATTCGCGACGTCCAGTTTTCTTCCAAGGTGCGAACACCTGTGGACCCTGAAAACCACCACACCCTCTTCGGTAATTACGATATTTCTTCTTAAGAAACATGCTGTCTCCAATAGTAATATTCCGATTAGCAGAGTCTTTAGACTTATGGCCTAGTTCTTAAGTCAAACTGAGTTGGCCCCAATTGTCTTCGCCATTGATAGAATGATTAGTTTTATTCACAGCTATATCTGCAAAGGTGGTCGTTATTACAACCATCGTAGGTCGTCTGACTCCGATCCTTTGTAACTCCATACCCAACTGATAGATTTTCTCTGGATGACTTCCTATTAACTCACAGGAAGCTATTCCACCAGATTGGTAATTAATCCCTCAGTTGACAACCCTTGGTTGCTCTCTGGGTAGTAGGTTTCAGTAACCATTATAGTATTGAGAATTACCCCATGGTTACGACATGTTCCGAAACTCAGTTGCAACACTCTATGAAGTTCGTTGGCTTCTTTGGTAGTGTCTTTTGGAGTTCTAGACTCTTCTGGTGGATGTAAATGTATTTGTCTCTAGTAGAGATCCTTTACCACTTGATACCAGCTCTTTGTGCGAAATCGTCCCGTTACCTACGGCCTATACCAAAGGTGTCATGTCTTTGAAGCCAAATAAGTCTCTTGAGTAGTTGACAGAATCACTCCGTTCTACTTCTCAAACCTAGCCGAAGGTCCCCTCTCATATATCCTGTGAACAGGATCCAGTCGGTCGGACAGTGATGACGTATATGGTGTTATTCTAACACCTTCAATTCTGTGGTAATATAGTCACAGGATGCAACTGAGATTGATATATATGATGATGCGCGGGCCCCGTAAGGGAGCCGAAGGGGGGTGTTGGAGACCAGAGATTCCGATTCTGAGTGGGGTTACCCTACTTAGGGTGGTTCCTAGGTATCGGGTTCTGGTATTCCTAACATGAGCTCCCTTCTCTTAAGGCTTCGCCCCGAATGCCTTTTTGGTACATAAAAATAAAAAATAAAAAATAAACATAAACATAATTTAACCATTAAATTTTTAAACATTAACTCCTTTTGAACCCGATGAGAGTAGGGTAAAAAACCTTCCGCGTTTGCTTGGCCACGGTAGGAAAACCTTTATTTCATCGTTCTTCCTCTGCCCGCCTTGGCATTTCCGGATTATCACAGTGAAATCCATCCACTATTTCCCTCACATTATCCATATCAGCGGCAGGTTCCCAGGTATTCTTATCTTCAGAACATCCTTGCCATTTGTCAAAGTACCATAGTTCACGTACCTCTTGGTAGCGACCGCGTACTCTCTTTCTGTAAGAGCATAACTCGCTTCTTACAATTTTCTCTATTTCTCATTGTAAGTCGCCCTCAATATCCTCGGGCTCTCTGGGAGGTTGTTGTTGCTTCGCGTGTACCGACTCTCTGTAGGGTTCTAATAGAGATACATGGAATACTGGGTGTATGTTCCATTGATCTGAGATATTGAGTTTACAGGCGCAGTTTCCTCGTTTCTCTAAGATCACGAATGGTCCATATAATTTAGGACTGAGTTTTTTAGACTTTCGGTGTATACGAATGTTCTTTGCGTTTAACATTACTTTATTGCCAATTTTGAAATCAGGTTGCTCCTTGGCCTTTTTATTGTAGTATTTGGCCATAGCTTCTCGTGTCTGTTGGAGGGATTCTCTTGCTTGCTCGTGGATTGTTTTTATCCAGTTTGCATATAGTGTGGCTCCTGGACTTTGCGCCTCGCGTTCCTTCATCCAATTAGTTTGTGAATGGAATCCATAGTTTGCGTAGAAGGGTGTCATCCCGTGTGCATTGGTTGCCGAATTGTTGTAAGCATGTTCGGCTAGAGGTAACAGTTGGTACTAGTCATCCTGATCATAGTTGACAAAACTTTGTAGGTAACCTTCTAGCACTTGGTTGGTTCACTCAGTTTGTCCATCCGTTTGGGGATGGTACGCTGTAGACATCCTCCTTTTTATATTAAGTGTTTTGCATAGAGATTCCCAGAATTCTCCTGTAAACTTTGAATCCATGTCTGAGACAATTTCTGTTGGTAAGCCATGTAGCTTCCATATTTCCTTTGTAAAGACTGTTGCCACATCTTTTGCAGTGGTTGTTCCTTCCAATCCGACGAAGTGAGCCATCTTTGTAAATTGGTCAACTACTACCATAATTTGAGTGCATCCTTGACTTTGGAGTAACTGTGTAATAAAGTCAACTGAAATTGATGCCCATGCTGTGTAGGGTATTAACAGCGGTTGTAGTATACCATACTTCACATGTCGTGGGGATTTGTTGTGTTGACAATCATCACACGACCGTATGTAATCGTTTACCCAATCTGCCAGGCCTTTCCAATAAAAATCCCTCATAATTATCTCAAGGGTTTTTTCTTGCCCGAAGTGTCCTGCTATTTTAGCGTTGTGACATCCTTCAGCTATTGTTGTATAAAGGTCCTGATTTTTTGGTACGAATAGTCTTTGCTTGTAGTAAAGTAACTCGTTGGATAAGGTTCAGTCTTTCGGGAAAGGTTTGCCATGGTCTCGTAAGCTTTCTAACTCATTTCTTCTTTTAAGCCATTCTCTATCTCCTGGGATGACTTTTAGGACTTGCTCTACAAATTCCAGGTTGAATTTCTTTAGTTCCTTATAGGCCAGTATAGCGCTAGTCATGAGTGTTTGTTTGGGTACTTTGGTTGCATCAAACCAATGTGTATTTTGATTTATTGACGCATGTAGTTGGGTGATTACCGGCTCTAATTCTCGGATAGTAATAGCCCTTATTACGATGTCTGTGCTGCCGAATCCTGATGTACCTCTTTCGGTATTTTCTAGGTTGTCTATTTCCATCATCTCTGCAGTAATAATCTTTTCTATTACTAGTTGGGCAATTCGATCACCGGCCTTGATGTGACAGTCTACATCTCGATGGTTAAATAGTAGTATTTTGATTTCACTGGTATAATCTGCGTCGATTACACCAGCACTGGTAGAGATACCGCTTTTGACTGCGAGTCCGCTTCTAGGAGCAATCCTTCCATACGTTCCGGTCAGTATACCAATTGCAATACTGGTTCCAACAACTAACTGTCCTCGTGCTGGAACTGTGTTTTCCTGCATTGCGTAGAGATCATGGCCTGCTGCCATTCTTGAGCCTTTAGTGGGTAATCTTGCCCTGGTGTCTAACCGTTTTACTCAAATTACTAAGTCTGAGTCATTCCAGTTAGGAGTTTTCTGACTATCACTTATGTTTGTATCATTTGTTTTGCTGCCCGCTATTAAGCATATTTGAATTTCCCCTTTTGCAGTTCTTGTTACTGAACTGATTTGAAAATGTTCGGGTTTCAATATCACCTGTTTGCGATGTGCAGCTCCCTCCTCAGAACGGTACTCTGGCCATCAACTGAGTGCATCAGGTTTTCCCCCTCTTGTTCCTGGGCGGTAAACAATTCTGAAGTTGTAATCTACTAACTTCTGCGCCTAACGGATTTGGCGTCCACTCCAGACCTTCGAGGTGAGGAAATATTAGAGGTTTTGGTGATCGGTGTACACAGTTATAGGTTTTTCGGTTCCAACCAGGTATTGGCGCCATTATTTGAAAGCTTCCAATATCACCAATAGTTCTTTTTCATGGATCTCATAATTTCGCTCTGCGGAATTCAGCTTGCAAGAATGAAAAGATACAGGATGTAGTCTTTTTTCCACAAACTGGGATAGGATGCAGCCTAAGGCAAAGTCGCTAGCATCTATTTCCACAACTGTTTCTCTTTTCGGGAAGAAATGGTGCAAAATTAGGGCCGAGGTAAATCTTCTTTTAAGCTCCTGGAAGGCCTTTTCCTGTTCTGGACCCTACCGGAACTTCTTTGGATCACCTTTCAATGTTTCCGTAATAGGAGCGCAAATTTTAGAGAAGTTTTCTATAAAGCGTCAGCAGAAGTTAGCAAATCCTTGAAATATCTGGACTTCTTTAACCAATATAGGTGATTTCCAGTTTAATACTGAATCCACCTTTCGGGTACTCATGGATACTCCATCGATGGCTATCATATAGCCTAAGAACTCCACTTTTTTAACGTGGAAGAAAGATTTCTTTATTGAGATCGCGAGCTGGAAATCTGTTAATCGTTGTAACACTTTTGTTACTAGTTCGATATGTTCCTTCTCATTTTTGGAATAAATGCGAATGTCGTCCAAATAACATACGACCTCTTGATCTAGATATTCCCGAAGGACCTCATTTATCATGTCCTGAAATGTAGCTGGAGCGTTGGCTAATCTGAAAGGCATGACTTTAAACTCGTAATGTCTATAGGGTGATTGGAAAGCCGTTTTCCATTTATCCCCTTCTTTGATTCGGATGAGATTGTAGCCGTCTTTTAAATCAATTTTGGAAAAGATGCTAGCTCCTGCTACGCGATCATGTAACTCCGACATTAATGGTAGTGGGTATTTATTCAAGATGGTTATCTTGTTTAGGTTTCGGTAGTCTACTACAAGTCGTAGTCTTCCATCTGCCTTTGGTGTAAAGAGAATTGGGGTACCAAAAGGTGATTGGTTCTTCATGATCTTTCCTTGTTGTAACATATTATCCATGTATTCTCGTAACCACTTAAGTTGTTTATCAGACAGAGGATAAATGGGTCCCCAAGAGAGTTTCGCTCCCTCGACTAATTTAATTTCATGATCAAAAGTTCTCCTAGGGGCTAACTTTACTGCCATTTGTGGCAGAAATTATTTCTTGAATTTCCAGTAGTGTTTTAGAATGGAATCGAAGTTGATCTCATTAGGATTTTCTGCAACTCTGATTTTTCCTATTTGGATCGCGTTCTCATCCCAAGCGACAGTTTCATCGTATTCGAACATATCTGCAATTCCTTCATCCTCTGCTTCCACACAGCTTTTGCATTTCGAGTCTCGAAATTCCCATTTTGTAGGTTCTTCAATGTTTGATAGGAGGTGCTCTGAATGCCACCACCTAAAAGGGATTATCATCCCGTAATCGCCTGCTGCTGCGATTTCGCATGCAACTTCAGATATGTGTTTGTTTCATCCTATTTCAAGTCAAATAGGGTGTGTGTAGAACTTTTCTCCTGATAGAGTTGATACTCCATCAAAGCTCTGAATGTTAACCGGATTCAGTCTCTCTGTAAATGAGATTTTTAATTCTTTTACAAGTTCTTTGTTAATTAGGAACACATTTGATCCTGAATCTAATAGTACTCGTAATCTGTAGCGCTGACGATTCGGGTTTATAATGTGAATGTAAGCATGTCCCTCAGGACAATCAGATCTTGTAGGCTTTGGTGCGCTAAAAGTGCACTTTTTTTGGTAAGGCATTGAATCATTGTTTTGTCGTTTCGACATGTCTGAGGTTTGATAACAACAGGGATGTTTGTTACCGCGCCCGCACAGTTTCGACCATTTAGGTCTCCTCAGACAAACTTGTTTCCACTTGGTATATTGGGCAGCCCACTACTAGTGGTCTTTACCCCCTGCCAAGGGGTTCCCATACCTTCCACTTTTACTTTCTGTGGAACCAATCCAGGGGGTCTCTGCCATAGTCCAGATATCATGGAAACAAAAGTCGGGGGCGTAGGGCTGGTCGGCTGTCTCTTTGGTAACCTTCCCGGGCTTATTCTCCACCCTCACTTAACCGTAGACAGTGTCCTCACTTTATCGAGTTCTGTTTGGTACCAGTGCAGCGCCTAAGAAGCAGTAACTAAAGGTAAGGTCTAGAGCTCTTGTACCTATTTCTCATGTTGATCGAAGATGTGCTTCGCTTATCCTCTAGATCCTTCATCTTAACCCTACTGTCGCTTCCTTCAGAACTCTTGGTGCTGTCTGTTTCCTGTCTAGGCTTTGGTCTTTATTGGAGACCTTTCAGTATCCAGATCACATGCCTGACTACCCTAACGGTCATGTGTTAGGTCATTAGGGTGAGCTTGTGTCACTCCCTTGGGAAGCATAGAGGCGCCACCAATACGTACACTGCTCTTTATTAATCCCCTTGTCCTTACGGCAAGAAGGACATGTGTACTCCCACTCAGGTCATGATCGCAAGGTCGCCTTCTTTGCTTCGACGTCCCCTTATTTTGCCATTGATTTCGATTCCTAGGGAGTATGTCTCTTCTAGACTACCCGAACACCATAGTTGTCGGTACCAATGAGATGACTTAAGTCATCTCTTTGTCATCACCTAGTTTTCAGAGTTTATTACCTCTTGGAACTTGGGTGGCAGAGATTTTTCTGGGATGGTTAACTGTTGCCACCCTTCTAGGCCTTATTGTCTTGAATGGGCGGTCATCTGCCCTTGTTCTAGATACCTGAATTTGTCCCCAGCAGGTTTTGTAGTCGTAGTTTTTCTTACCACAACGAGTACAATTGCCATCCCACTTTCTTTCAACAATAGTTGACTGGGGGATTCCTTCGTGGGCAGCTTTGAAGTTTGTATGTGTTAACTTCGTAGTTCCAGTGAATTTCTTTACCGGTTTATTGGGTTCTGGTCCCCATTTCCTTTTCTTGGAGGGACCACCTGCCTTTATGCAGGGTTTCTCCCTTTTTTCCTTTAGTTGAATTTTGTCCGCAGGTTTCTTTTCTGAAGATGTCCTTACAGGTTTCGATTTGTCCCGGTCTAGGTGGTCCCATTCCTGTTATTCCTCCTCATCCCTTCCTACTTCCCGGACTGCTTTTTCCCATTCGACATCAGTATCATACTTGTTTAAGGAGAGTCGCAACCTAATCTTGGAGGGCAACTTCCTATCACATGCTATTCGCCAGACTGGTCCCGTTAATCAGGCGTGGAGATTCAGATTATTCATTTTCCCCATGAAGGTCTGAATATTATTTTTGTACTCCACAGATTCCATATCCCATATGGCCTTTCGTCCTTCTTCGAGAGGGGCGTACCGACTAGTAAATTCATGCTCAAAGTGAGTCTAGGAAGATAGTTCTGGGTCTTGTTCTTCTCCTCGGAGCCCATCCATTGCGCGTTGATACTATACGGCTATTGGACTGACCTGATTCCCTTTTGTCCTACCCAGGACATAGATGATGCGTTCTCGATCATCATCCCAGATTCTTGGGTTTCATTCAAAGTAGTCTACACATTGGGTTAACCAATGGTAAACGTATTGACTAGTCTTTGCTTCAAAAAATGGGGGCGGGTCTGCTGGTCATTTAACCGTTTGAGCTAATGCTTCTGCAAGTACATCACCTGTTCCACTCTATTCAGGGGTTAGTCTCCGTCTGAATCTGGATGGTCCTCCTCCACGTTTTCCTCTGTTTCCATCGTCATCTCCATCATCACTCCCATCGTCCAGGTCACTGCCCGGTATTAAAGAAATCGGAGGTTCTCCTTCTCTCTATTTCCCTTTGTCTCGAGGAGGGATTTCCTCAGGTTCTCCCCATTCTGCAGTCTCTTCCCATTCTTCTGGGACTGATTTCAACATAGCGTGCCGACCACCTAGTTGTCCACTATTTAGTACCTTAAGCTTGTTAAGAACTAGTGATAGGATATCGGATATGTGGGCTTGATCCTTCTGGATGGTGCGGGTAAAGTCGCTATACCGTTCTGAGTCCCTTTCTTGCCGTGTTGCCAAATCGGATATCAAGGTTTGCATTGCAGTATTTTGTTGGGTCTGTTGTGCTCTGAACTCTTGGAAAGCGCGTTCCAGGGTAAGGTCTCGTTCTCGAGCTTCTCACTGCAGTTGGGTGGTTACCCCTTCGTGATGCTTTTGTCGTGCATCATGTGCTGCCAATTTGGCAGCAATCTTCCTATTAATCCTTTCTTAGATCTCTCGGACATTCTCTTCTACCATTGTACACTGACGTAACATAATAGCAATGTCATTATCATGTATATCTTGTCCTTCCAACAATCATTGCTGGACTGCTATCAGCCCTCGTGCATTGGCTTGAGAATCTGCTGATAGGGTGTTAAAGGCAATATTGGCAGTATCAATATTGGTTGATATATCTTGTTGGATTTGACCTATGACAATTCCTACCCTAGTGGTAAGTCTTGCGAGATCTGCTGCATGGGTATTTGGACGTGGTGTAGTAGATCGTGAAGTGGGAGAAGGGGCTCTTGAGGATGGAGGGACACTGTGAGCCCTGCCTTCTTGTCCTCCAATAGGTTTCTGAAGAGTGGGAGGGAGAGAGGAAGAATAACTGAAACTTGTAGAGTTATCATCTCCCGAGGTATCCATTGGTTCTCCTGGAAGGATCTGTATAGGAGGTTGAGCCATCTCCCTTACTCGTTTGCGAGCTTCTTTTTCTCGTAAGTAGGCTATGAAGCCTGCATTCAGGGAGGTTTCTATTTAAGTAGAATATGCAGCGGGATACTTGGTGTCCTAGCTGTGTCATGCGGTAGGAGGAAATAGGTTTTAATGGGAGTTCGGCTGAGTTCTGAGTCTCCACGCTAGAGGTATAGTAGCAGAGAACCTGCTACTAAGAGAGCTTTCCCCACGGGTATCCCAGTCAAGGAAGGGTTTCCAACTAAATTCTAGTCGGTACCAGGTTTCGTATATTCTTTGAAATTGTTCCTCTGTAGGAACTAAGTTGGGGTCGGTATACCACGAAGGAGCTTCTTGTAACAGAAATGGTACTTCTAAAAGCTCAAACTGACTAGAAAACACTAAACCGATAGATGGCAAGTGTACCTTAGTCGGTGGTTCAAAAATTGAATTGGTTCGGGATAGTTCTTCAAGGGTATCTAGGCCAACCATAATATCAATGACTTCACTGAAAGTGTGAATCGAACCCATGCAAGTGGTAACCGATTAGAGAGCCTTGGTAACAAGGAGATCTAACAATATACTGTTAGGCAGAGACAACTTGATAGACTTCAAGCTTGTCTAGGCCAATCGAGATTCGTTTCTGTAGACAGAGATTGTCTAGGAAGGCTCGGACTTTACTTATTTTGTTTATGACTACTAGGAGCAAAGTAAAATAGGTAAAGTAGGGTAGAATCGTAAAAACAAATAGTATATTGTTAAGGTCTCTTCTCCATTGCTTGATGATGTCTAAAGCTTGGGAGGCACTTCGATATTTATATTCCGTGTCTGAGTGTTCACGGACTACATCTATTTATCATACAACTATGTACTTCTTCATTCATAATTCGCGACGTCGAGTTTTCTTCTAAGGTGCGAACACCTGTGGACCCTGAAAAACATTACACCCTTTTCGGTAATTACGGTATTTCTTCTTAGGAAACATGCTGTCTCCAATAGTAATATCCCGATTAGCAGAGTCTTTAGACTTATGGCCTAGTTCTTAAGTCGAACTGAGTTGACCCCAATTGTCTTCACCATTGATAGAATGATCAGTTTTATCCACAGCTATATCTGCAAAGGTAGTCGTCATTACAACCATCGTAGGTCGTCTGACTCCAATCCTTTGTAACTCCATACCCAACCCATAGATTTTCTCTGGATAACTTCCTATTAACTCACAGGAAGCTATTCCACCAGATTGGTAATTAATCCCTCAGTTGACAACCCTTGGTTGCTCTCTGGGTAGTAGGTTTCAGTAACCATTGTAGTATTGAGAATCACCCCATGGCTATGACGTGTTCCAAAACCCAGTTGCAACACTCCGTGAAGTTCGTTGGCTTCTTTGGTAGTGTCTTTTGGAGTTCTAGACTCTTTTGGTGGATGTAAATGTATTGGTCTCTAGTAGAGATCCTTTACCATTTGATACCATCTCTTTGTGCGAAATCATCCCATTACTTACAGCCTATACCAAAGGTGTCATGTCTTTGAAGCCAAGTAGGTCTCCTGAGTAGTTGACAGAATCACTCCATTCCACTTCTCAGACCTAGCCGAAGGTCTCCTCTCATATATCTTGTGAACAGGATCCGGTCGGTCAGACGGCGACAACGTATATAGTATTATTCTAACACCTTCAATTCTGTGGTAATATAGTCACAGGACGCAACTGAGATTGATATATATGATGACGCACAGGCCCCGTAAGGGAGCCGAAGGGGGGTGTTGGAGACCAGAGATTCTGATTCTGAGTGGGGTTACTCTACTTAGGGTGGTTCCTAAGTATCGGGTTCTGGTATTCCTAATACTTCTATCGGGAACACCTATCGTAGGCTTTCTCTAACTCTTCTTCATAAAGAACTTTCCTTGGCATAACGATAACGTTGCAATAAAGATAAAGATCATAAAGGTCTTTTATATTCGTTAAAGTAATAAGTAGGAAAAGTACTTAGAACAAAGCATGAAGAACCTATTCTCCTTAGCCCCATCGGCCTTCTTATATAGTATTCTTCCCGCCCTGAGTCATGTGACCCAAGTGGTCACATGTGCGAAATCAAATCATAAAAAACTAGTCATGTGACCACAGTTGTCACATGCTCAAAACCCATGACCTCATAACGAGGTCATGTGCAAAACTCATAAACCAATCATAACGCAATAAATAAGTCATATGACTCGACTGAGTCATATGCGTGAAATCCATGACCTCATAACGAGGTCATATGCAAAACATAAATTATATGCACTAGGCCTACCCATAAGGCACACTCGCAAGGCATACTTCTCAGGCGCACTCCCATGACTCATATTTGAGCCATGTGCGAAAGCATCACAAATCCCACACATAACAAATCATATGACTCGAATGAGTCATATGTGTGAAACAATAACATACCTGTGACTCATAACCATGTGTCATGTGAAAACCCTTTCCTCACCAAGCCATATTTGTAATAATAACATGGAAAGCAGACGAGGAATACTATGCTGATTGCATCGATGAAACTTTTGAGTCTAGATGCCAAACGGAAATGATTTGAGAGGGTTTCTGTAGTATGATGAAGTCAAAGTTAGTCTTTATTCCCTGTAAAGCTAAAGTTGACTCTGCCTTATATGTGAGGACCATTATGCATTCTCACCTTATTCCATTCTGGCATCGTTGTTGTGAGGCCTATGGGTGGATAACTGTGATTGAGGATGGCACACCTGGTCACAAAGGTAAAGCTATCCAATTCAGAAACCTGAAGGAGATGGAAACAACACAATGGCCGGCACAATCACCTAACCACAACCTAATTGAAGCGCTGTGGTTAGATATGGAAAACGAATTGGGGGAAACTTGGAGAAGAATTGGAAATATTGCAACTTTTGAAAGGGCATTGAACACTATTTGGGATGCTATCCCAAATGAGTGTCTGGAGAGCCTAATTAGAGGCATGCCACAGCAGCTTCAGGCCGTTATTGATGCTGAAGGAGGAGCAACATGATATTGAACTTTTTTTTTTTTTTTGTATTTAGAAATGACATATAAACACCATCATTGATTATCACACATCCTATTCCAATAGTTTTAGTTGCTGTAAAACTGCCTCATCCATATCCAGAAGTGCTCCTGACTTTTTGCTGACACCAAATTGCACTCACCAGATATCACTCAAATTTCCTTATCTGGTTTAGTCCACATATAAATGCCACATCTCTATTTGGAAGTGCGCCCGATCTGTGTCGACCCCCTAGTACAAGTACGAGTACTAGTACAAGGGCCAGAGATGTTTTTGTACAGGTACGGGACAAGGATTATTTGGCGGGTTAACTTAAATTAACTGCGAAAACATTATCCATGGCACTTGTACCTCCGTATGGGCCTGTTTGGTTCATAGATTTTTTCCATGGGTTCCCATCATTGCAACATGTAAAAAAAAAACCCTAGACGACCTCCAATCCATGGATTTTTTTTTATCCATGCAATACTCCCTGCAATCTATGGGGAAAATAATAGCTTTACAAGCCCCTGGTGGAATTGCTTAAGATGGCCGTGTTTGCCCAAACATTTTCACCATGGTATAGTCCCTAGTACCAACAATGATGTTGCTCAAACTGATCCTTCTCCTGGTAGCATTCGTCTCCACAGCCATCTCATATGGGAACCCTGGCGCATGCTCAAACGCTTGCAACGTCCACGATCCAGCGGTAATACGCCGTGACTCTGACGGAACCTACTTCCGATTCTCTACCGGTAACAAGATCCAAATCGCGACCTCCTCGTCACTTTCTGGACCATGGACTATCAAAGGTAGTGCTCTCTCCATGGGGTCCAAGATCAACCTTGCCGGTAATCAGGATCTTTGGGCCCCGGACGTGACGAAGGTCGGGGATAATTACTATCTCTACTACTCTGTCTCCACCTTCGGTTCTCAGGAGAGCGCTATCGGAGTTGCCACTTCGAAGACTATGGACCCCGGGACCTGGACGGATTATGGGCGTACAGGAGTTGTTAGTCACGCCGGCAGTGCATACAATGCTATTGACGGCAACGTTGTGCTTGCTGGGGATGGCTCTTACTATATGTCCTTTGGGAGTTTCTGGGGCGATATATATAACGTGAATCCTTCCAATCTTTCCTGGAATCACTGTTTCCGCGAAACAAATTTACTGATGAAGTGATTTTACAGGTTCCCATGAACAATCCACCACTCACTGCCTCGGGTAGTTCCACCAGGATTGCGTATAATTCCACCGGATCACATGCCATCGAGGGCTCATTTATATGGTATCGGAGTCCGTACTACTACCTCTTCTTCTCTGCCGGGACCTGCTGTGGATATGATTCCAACCGGCCGGCTCCAGGCATGGAATACAGAATCAATGTCTGCAGATCCACTTCTGTAAATAGAGAATATGTACTCTCCCAATTCCTAAAAATGCGCTCTCTACAATACCGCATGCTGATCATGATAGATAGGTCGATAAGAACGGTGTATCGTGCACTGCCAAAGGGGGAAGCACCGTCCTTGCCTCGCATGATAATGTCTACGGTCCTGGTGGGCAGTGAGTAGATAAGCTCTTACTATTGAGAAAGGGCTAAGTTAATTGTTTAAAAGGGGTGTATTCCTTGATAACGTTTCCGGTGGCGAGGTTCTTTACTACCACTACGGTAAGTCCCATATTCTCACGGGCTACGTGTTGCCTTCGTCCGCATGCTGATTTGGTCCCAGTCGACACTACGATTGGATATGGAGATGGCCAGAAGAGGTTCGGTTGGAATCTTATTAATTGGAGTACCGGCTGGCCTGTGGTTTAGGATGTTATTAGTACATAGCTCACTGGGATAAAATTTAGAAAGAAATCAATCGAAACTACTTTTTGGCACCCCTGTGTGAGGGTCCTGGAGATAGATGCATGTACCCACGGAGCTGGATATTGAATATGGACGGTAATATACCCTTGAGCGGTTAAAACGTCCAGTGAAGTGAGCTGTGACAAAATGCTGCACCGGCTGTCAATGTCAATGCGTGAACACCCTCTCACGCATTATCACTCGGGCACGTTCAGGTATGATAAAGTTTTGGGAGTTGTTAGGTAAAGCCTGATCAACTCATGAGTCCTCCTATCATACATGTCTATTAGGGTTCGCAATATTAGTGTCATGAGGAGAAAAAATAAATAAGACAGAAAAGCTTCCCCCGGTCGTTGTGCCCTCTTACCGGGAAGAGCTTCTTCATCTAGTACGATAATAGGCTCATATTAAAAATTGTGTGATATAATGAGAGGATTTTAAGTCATCCATTCTAAGAGAGAAAACAATCCCTTTCTACCTACACGTATACCGATCCTACTTAATACTTCCAACAGGCCAAAAGCGCTCTGTGCCAACTTCCCTCTCAAGAAAGAAAAAAAAGAGAAAATTTAAACTGGTTTGCCAGGGCACAATTAACTCACTTATCAAGTGCACAATCTCTATAAAATTGCCCTTCCAGACGCCTTCTTATCAACAGCGATTACATTCCAAACGTCTACAAATGCATAACCGATATGCTCTGGATGTAAATTGTACACAAATGGGCATTATAAAACATGCCAAGGATGCCGCGATAAAAACTGAGACTATCCGCAAAAAGAGAGCTCCGCAAGATTACTCCCATTGGCATGGGTTAGATTTTTATTGCTGTTTTGAAGGGTGGATTATTAATTGATGGCGCGAAGTGTTGGACGGTCTATGGGCGCTATCGTGGGGTTTGCCGATACCCATATCAGTTGGTATTAATAAAATATAAGACTAGAGTAAGCTAGAGGCTTTGTGGGGTGTCTTGGTTTTGTTATTGGGGGGGGGGGATGTGGTGTGCGCGCCGTAAGAGTTGGGATAATTGAACCTCGCGCTGAAGTGTCCTGGGTTTCACTCTTTGGATAAAGGAGCGAATCGCCACGGAAAAAGGGACTTCCGGCCCACAGCTAGGACAGATGAAAGGGGATATATCAGACGTTACTAGGAGACAAAACTACAATTTCATAGAGTGAAGTTCGATTATTCTAGTTCTTACGGTCGATTATGGCAGGTATCATACTCTATATTGCTGAGATCTAGGCCACTGGTTACGGGAATTTCTACAAGCCTCCCTGTCTAATTGATCCGGATTCGCCTTCTCAGCGACTCGCTTTCTCTTCACAAGATCATACACTCCGTCTCCTTAACGTATGTATGATACAGAAAATTCTTCGTATCCATGATTATCCGCAATGGAACCGCCTACGCCGGCTCCGAAAGGCCAATCTCAACGTCGAACGTGATTTTCTTCCCATGGGACTGATTCTCAAAAGGGGGGTCAAACGGGATTATGGGACTCGTGAGTTCTTATATCTCGTCTTCCGGTCAACACTCTACGACTTCCACCACGCGTGGTCCACACTAGTGCGGTGAAGGTAGGATATTGCTAGGACTAGCATAGATGTCCCGCATCTGACCAACTTCCACACTGATGGATATGCGACCTCCTGCGTGGAAGGGACACTTGTTGATGAGGAAACCGTTCTCTTTAACGCCTGCTTGGATTCTAAAGTCATGTCAGCCAAATTTCTTCTCGCAGTGCGGGAGGTACCGGAGCTCTTTTGTGAGCTTTAGAGGTAGTATAAAGCACACGAAGCCCCTGCGGAGATTTTTGAATTTTTTGGCAATCCACCCCAATGGCCGGGGCGGGGTGGCTGCTAAAGCCTGTGCCGCCCTAGATTTTGGCAAAGGGGTTTGAAGTCGCCTTTATGTACGGCCCGTCGCCGCCGAAGCCGGTTTCGGGGCACCGGATGGGAGTGTTGACGAAGGCGGACTGTGAGGTAGAGTCAAGAGTTGAGTCACAGTAGCTTCAACTTCCATTTGGTATATTGATGGGGGCGGAGGGGGAGTTGGAGAGCGCAATTGCGGCTGTACCACGACAACCACATTCCTCTCTCAGAGCTTTCTCATTGAACCAAAGGAGGTATCGAATGGATTGATTGCGCGGGGGACATTATTGGGGGTGAGAGTGTTATATGTAGGGTATGCAAGCATTTCACTGCATCAATGTATCCTGTTTTCTTATGGTTTGGTAATAGACACCTGTTTCACATTATTAGCCTCCCAATTCAAGAGTTATTGATTGTATAGAGGGTTTGAAACCTACCATTCCCGCCGGACAAGCGGATCTTCACGCTTCTTATCGCGAGTGGGATGAAACCTCTCATCAGAAGAACCCACAACACGACATCGGGGGTTAATAGGTAGTAGGAAATCAAAAAGTCGAGATAGTTGCGTTTTTGGAAAATAAGATTTGTTCCAAGAGAGAAACCGTCCTATGACCAAAGGAGGGGAAATTGAAGAGGCTTTTATGACTCCCAAGTCGAATTTTGCACTGTAGCCCTGCAAACATGTAAAGCCCCCCGAAATCCACCGTTGTTGGCGCTCTTTTTTGCCCCGGCCGTTATTAGACTTGCTGAGAGTAATGTAGTGCGAGTCCGTGGTGGGTCAGGAATCCCCATTCGTGGATACTGGCGGAAAATCGAAGGGAAAACTAAATGGAATTGTAGGTGTCATTGTGGTTATGTTGAATTTCGGTGTAGTCGGAGTATATATAAAGTCCCATGGGAATCCCAAGACGTCTGACCTTGTCCCGTAATAAGTTTTTTATAATACGGATCCGGGTGTGCGGTATGTGATAGACATCCCGAATGCTGACTTCCGGGGATGTTTCCGTCGATAAATCCAGTCCTATCGCGAGCTGACGTGGCTGCTGGGGGGATTAGCCAGGGATATGACTGGGGCTTACCATGCACTATGGAAAAGGCACACTGTCAATATCGCACTTGCACTTATGGTCAGGTAGGGATGCGGAATTGGGAATAATCTCACCAGTGCTAGAACCTGAAATTTTGGTCGAGTGAGCCCAAATGACGTCTGGCACGCTTTCTGTCCAGGGAAACCGCCACAATAGACCATTCATGGGAAAAATACATTCAAATTTTCTTCGTCATTACAAAAGACACTAAAAAAAAATGAAAAAAAAGATAAAAAAAAAAGTCCCTCTCAATTTTTTTCTGAGCCCGCATGAATCAACTTTTTCCAACTCTCGCCCCCAATTTTGTCTGAGAAATCTCTAATATCCTCCACCAAGACGTCTGGGGTCTCGAGAGATGCAAAGTGTCCACCTTTCGTGTGCTCACGCCAGAATACGATGTTGGCTGCAACACGGCATTTGGCCCATCCGGGTGTGCAATATCCCACATCTGCAGGTCATTAGCAGAGGGCCATGAATGAATTGGGGGAATGGGGGAAATATGGACCTTTGGGGAAGAATGAGGCGCCAAAGCACACTTCTGAAGGTATTACCCTCTTGAGGATGTTCGCCTTGACGTCTGCGATACCCTCTTTATAGAGATTGGCGAATGCGCTGTTTCCGGGGAGGATGTACATCTAGATACCAATCTAAGAAAAGCCCATTGAAACGAGGGGCAAGATACTAACCATGCAAAGGGTAATAACCTCCTCCTCCGTCCACTCATATTCATCTACCAAGGAATCAATCTTATCCCTAATCCAAGCGGCGAACCCAAGGGGCGAATCCACTAGCGCAAAGGCAATGGTCATCGGCTTTGTGCTCATAATTTCCGCATACCCGCCTTCCTCCTTCTTCCACCAAATCATCCGATCAATCATCTCCTTCTGATAAGGCGTCATCCACCGGGTTGCAAGATAGAACAGTTCAAGAGGGTTTTTGAGAGCCAAAGGGGGCAGCGCGATAACAAAGTTTAAATGCACTCCCAGACATGCTTTCGGATGATCCGCTGCGAGGTAGCGACAAATAAGTGATCCCCAGTCCCCGCCTTGCGAAACGTAGTGGTCATAGCCAAGTATCATCATCAGCTTATGAAAAACCCCGGCGATTTTCTCAGGTCCGAAGTTCTTAGTCTTTGGCGCACTCGAGAAGCCAATTCCGGGCAGAGAAGGAGCGACAACGTGAAAAGCTTGCGCTTTCTCGGTGGGAGGGTGCGTGAGAGGAGTTAAAATCCTTTCGACTTCCAAGAAAGAGCCGGGCCATCCATGGACGAATATGAGGGGGATAGCGTCCGGTTGCGGAGACCTATGGTGGACGAAATGAATATTGAGATCCTCACCCTCGTGTAATATGGGGACGGTGAATTGCTTTAGTGAGCTATTAAGCCGGGCCTCAACTGCCCGCCAATTGTACCTATTATTCCAGTGGTCTTGCAGCGCTGTCATAGTTTCGTGAGAGACACCGTAGGTCGAGGCCTTGCCATCCGGGTGCGCAATCGGCGGGGGCAGCCGGGCGGTTCGAACCCTATCATGGATAAATCCCAGAAGCGAATCCGGAACATGGATCTCGAACGGAGTCGGTGTTGGTCCGGGCATTTTGGCGATTGTGTTTTTTTTTTTTTTTTCTGCACCTGAATGAAGAGTGAGGACGCCTCGAAAAGCCGGTTGGAATATGGGGCAATTCGCTTGCTTTAAAGTACCCGCGGTAGTGAGGGGTTAACCGATGGATGGGAAAAATGTATGATGAGTGGAAGCCGAACCACACCTATCGTAGTCGCTTTCTGAGAGGAAATTTTAGCAAAGGCGGTTCGTTATGGGTGTGAGAGAAAGTATGAGGCTGCCAGAAAAAAGAGGAAAATCAGATGTCAATAAAGTATTATGCAGCATGCGACTTGTGATAGGCTGAACGGAAGACGGTTAGGATGTTTGGAGAAAAGTGCTTGACCTATGGTTTTTGTGGTGGTACAGTACAGTACATGATTTTATGGAAGGATGCGGAAGCATTTCATTGGTCCAATACCCCGCTGGATCGCCCCAGCCTTTTCAGGTTCCGTGATTAACGATGGGAGTGAATTTAGAGTTTTCAGCTCCCCGGTTTTATTCTAATATTATTCACAAGAATGAGGTCAGCACGACTGCGGACTACATTGGAGGTAAGTTAGAGTCTGCATCTATCAGCTCAACTTAGGTATATCCACTAACTGAAGGCGGAAGATGTATAACACTGTAGGTGGGTCTAATTATCGAGGATAGGGCCGGTAGTAGCAATAACTCCCCTTCTGCTGGTTCCCTAAATTAGCTCTTGAACCTCCTCCTCTAAAGAAAGCTATTTCTTTATCTGATAGACTCTAGACTACAATTTAATAATTAAAAGGTTGCGACTATGGTTTTGGGGAGAACGAAGGCGGGTATATCCAGCCAGTAGCTGCGGTAATAAATAATGAATTTAAAAACAACCGGTATGATAGTTTCTAATCTCTCCGAAATCCCACTGGTCAATGTTATGTTTCTGGGGACCACCATTCAATATATTCCTTAATCTTGCTCGGGGTATATGGTTCACCGATATATACTAGAGTCAGTTCTGACTAAAAATTCTGAGGAAACTACCACAACGGTTATGATCGACGGGGAGAACAACGGGAGATTAAAAATCCTAAAAATTTTGAAGGAGAAGGAAAACAAGTACTTTGGATTTCCGGCTCCTCCCATTTAAGGGAGTAAATTTTGGGACATTATCACCCAGATATGTTGCTCTGTTTTGGGAAATTGTTCGGTGGGTCTATTACCGCTTTAGCCACCTGAAAACTACAGACACATTGGTTAAATTTTTTCTGAGCTTATATAATTTCTCGGAATCGTGAACTATGACCCTTTGATCGGTATCCAGAGTTTGTCCGGAATACTGTGACTCTCGGAGGAGGAGAACGATAGGAAGTAGCCCTAATATTCCAAAGGCAGTTGATCCATTCACTGTGAGTTTATACTTGTCCCAGACCAGAAGTACCCGAAAACAGGGGGGTAAATGCAGTTGGCGACAAGGGGGTTAGCAGGGGGTTAGCTGGGGAGTAATACAAGCCAAGAGGCATATTGTGAAGCTGCCAATTAGAGTATACGGAGATGAAAGCGATATATATAAAAATTTAATAAATACAAATAGTAGATTTAAAAAAAAAAAAAAAAAAAAAGAGACAAGCCTCATAGTGTCTTGTGAGCTACCACTGTGTGTGTGCTCCATTAGCAGCCATAACAGCCTAAATGTGGTCAGGTATACTATCAATAATGTGAAGCAGGTATCACAATCAGAATTGATTCTATTCTAATCTTTCAATATATGATATCTCATATGCAACTTTTAAAATTGTCTTTTCTAGTTGCCTGTTCTAGCTATGGAAATCTGACAGTGAGACTATTTGAAATGTTTATTTAATTTGAGATTTATAATTATTATTATTATTTAGACTGAGGTATATAAAAGTATAGAGGAAAAAAACTAAGGCACTGTTCGGCAAGCAAGAAAAATGTCATTTTTCTCACTTTTATGCCATTTTTCCACTTTTTTTTTTTTAAAAAAAGAGATGCCTGTTTGGCATACCTATAAAAATAGTGTTTTTTTAAATAGAGTTGCCTTTTTTTTTTATAGCATTTTTTTTGTAAAATAAGTAGGGGATTAGGGTATAATAAAAATATGAAAATAAAATTAATGAAATAACTAATACAATCTTTATGAGAGTGATAATAATTCAAGTGAATATCTCAATAAGAGTTTTCAAAATATTCTGATTAATTGAGATGCAATTTGCAAACGAATATCAACACCTATGCACGATGAATTCTACCAATAATTTGATACAAACCAACCACGACAAATCTCAGCATTTCAAACTTGATGGAGGTTTATTACTCCAGGTAGCAATGACCGCAATCAGAATTAAGCAAAGCTACAAGCGTGTGTATAGTGAGAACATTTTATAAAAGCAGTCATTTTGACAATACAGGGTGCCTGGCTTTAGGTTTAAATAATTTATACCCATTATTTAGGATGTATTTTACTTACATATATCAGCTGGAAAAAAAAGAGAAACTATTGTTAAACACTATTTTTTCTAAAAAATGCCATTTTTTTAAAATGGCTTTAAAACTATTTTCAGAAAAAACACTATTTTTTTTTTATAACTGCGTGCTGAACAGGGCCTAACTTAAATAGGATATGAACTAGAATTAAATATTAGATCCTGGAAATCAGAATTTATACTTGAATACACCTCAGGCTAACTATATAAGATATTACATTTTGAATCTCCAGTGGTGTGAGATACGTTCTATGTGTTCAGTATCATCTTATCTAACTTTGGAGTTCAAATCTACTATTTAGTTAAATAACTAATATTACCATTTATTTAGGCATATCCTGGTTTTTATAGGAGATTTTTTTAATGAAAACATACTTCTTGCCTATTATGATGGAAAATACATTTTTTTTCCCATTTGTGTTTTACTGTTTATTGTTAAATAAAGTATCTAAGAATAAAAAAAAAACTCCTTCTTCAAAATATTTAGAATAGGAATGAAAAAGCTATTTGGTAAAATGTTCCTTCAAGTAAAAGTAATTTACAGGTAAGAAAAAAATGAAACATTAAGATTCAGGATTGATAATAAAATTATAGTTATCAAGACTGTATTTCAGGTTGCTAGAAGAGTTAAGTTATTTTTACATATTATTTATAATAAAATAGCATGGTAAAGACTCGCATATATTGGTTACAGCTGATAATAAGACATCTTTCAGTTAATCTATAACTGAATAAATAAATTGAAAAATAGAATTAGCCTACTTATTGAATAATTTTGAGCCTAATAGAGTTTTAATATATATTGATCCAAGATAAAAAATAACTATAATTATAAAAGTAGTAATATATATAGCTTTTAGAGATTTACTATTACTAATATTTGATAAACATGCCTCTTATATTATGATAATTGGCAATTCCTTGACTACAATACTATCTTAAGTATAATATCATTCCAGTCTTTCAACTCTTCACTCAATATACTTTGAGTCTAACTTATTAATTAGCCTTGATTTATGGACCTGAGAAATAATATCAAGAGTTAAAAACATTCAAAACTTCCTTGAGGTTACTGGGGCATGGCTATTTAGCTCCTAGTATATCCTCAATATTATGAATGAGAAGGAAGCAGTTATTCATCTCTTATCACTTACTCAAATATTTATTACTTGTATACCTCTTACCAGCATACCTAATATTCCTTATTATAGCAAATCACTTGCCAGTACCTTCCTTATTATATACTAGGTATACTATCCCCCCTCTTCAAACCAATTCACTCTCAATCTCCTATGAAAAATTAATGGTTGAGAGATAAGGACAAGTTTCAGAACATACTATTGCAAAAAAATATTATTTTCTATAAAGAGCTTAATACACTACTAAGTAAGGGAGACTTTCCTGAAAAAGCTGTCAGTGTAGTAAAGACAAATAGCTGCAAGATTCTTTCAAAAGATTCAATAGTTTCTGTTAAGGAAGTTATTCACATATGAGAGATAACAAAAGAGGGTTAGAGAAATTGGTGAAAATAAAGTAGGTAGATGTAAAGAAGAAAAAGTGGAACTAAATCAAAACTACTCAAACTCGAGCTTCAAAGACTATGAAAACTACAGTCTCGGGAGCCGGAACCACCACACTATCACCACTTGTTACTAGAGAGGAAATTTGTATTATCAATAGTGAGGATAGTTTGGAGGAAGAGAGAGAAATGGTGTCACAATAGGGTGGGGTCTGATACCCATGAATACCATTCTACCTCTAGATCGTTGAAAACTACAACACAAACTACTCCGGGTCACCAGTTGAGAATTCAGGTGGAAAAATTGACATTGAGGGGGATGGGTCTACAAGATGGATATTGCGGCCTAGAAATTAGGAGTTTTTAATATTTTTACTTCCTTGATCGTGTTCCCAGTGACCATCACTTTTTGGGTGGAATACGTTACCCTATTTCGTGAACGTTAAACTATAAAAAATTGTTTGAAAGGCCCAACTTATGATAAAAATACTAGAATATTATATCCTGGAATCAGGACAAATTAAGCAACCGATAGGGGCCTGAATACGAAGTTGAAGCACCCTAATTACTCCTACACACAACTAAATACTATGATATGCTGAATACTATAATAATCAAACTAGATTTCCCGGCCCAAGAGACCTCCGGAAAATCATAACCAAATCACTCAAAATAAACGATTATGTCAGCAGCAAATACTCACTTCAGGTTCAACATCCTGATCCCCTTAACCTCCCCGAGCACTTTCATTACCGGCATCCCACCTCTAGTAACCTTGCCCTTGCCCTTCACTTCGGTCCTGAACCTAGCAACGACACCTTCTAGATCCTTAGCGGCACCCGTAACCTCCTCCTCCCACTCCTCTAGCGAATGATAATTCCCCTTTAGATCTTCTGGCTTGATCTCCCGCAGTGCGGCAAGACATTTCTGCATCTCACGCAGTATATGCAGAATCTCAGAAGACCAGATGGTCGCCTGTTCCATCCAGTGCTCGTCAGGTCCTTCTGTCTCCGCTTTTGCCCTTTCGGCCACAGAGGCGTCAGGAGGGAGGAGGCGGATATAGAAGGCTAGGGTCGAGGAGAGGGAGTTGAAATTTTTGAGGGAGCGAATGTAGTAGGTTGGCGAGGTGGTTATTGATTGAAGGTACGTCAGTAGATCCAAAGGGAGGGAAATGGATGGGTTCGTGTGAGTTATGTCTACGTTCGTGGTGGAATGTTGTGAGACGGTGGAGATGGCGGAAGGTGGAGGTCTAATTAAGGGGATACTGTTGGCTGAACCCATGATTGAAATTTGTCCGTGATAGGGTTGAGGTAGCGCATTCGGGTATGGTCTGGTGTAGGATGACGGATAGGGAATAAGAATTGGCACGGAATTCTCGTGCATTATATTAAGCGTGAAGTATTCAAGCTTGCTATGTCAATATAGAAACGAGAAGGAATGGAAAATTGAAAACATAATATCAAGGAGCGAATCCCGTAACTAGAAATACTAATACATGATCTCATACTTGAAAACTACTGGATCACTAAATATCACACGCTTCAGCTTCATGCTCCGAAAGGAAACATTCTCGCAAGCCTCCGGGTCCGGAAAACCTACGTCAGGTTATACTACCGCCCCCGGCCTTCCATCCTCCTCCAAACCTCTTCTTCTAATTTCCGAAATCCTCTCGCGATTCCTCAAAATCAATCTCCGACACCGCTCCATATCATCCCCTACCAGTTGGCTTAACACCTTAGCGTTATCAAATGCTCGCGCGCACACTTCCGCCGCAATATCATGTTCCTCCTTCTTCGATTTCAAGAATTTCTCCAACTTCTTCAGGAGTGAAATCTCCAGTTCTAATTCAGAGACATCGAGCGGGAGGGGGTTTGGGGGGGTGTTGGAACGCGGTGATGAAGATGGAGACATGGTTGTTTTAGGGCTTATCCACCAGTGGTAACGTTCACGGGGGGGATTGGTGGGGATCGTGAGACCGCAGCAAAGAAGTTCGAGGTAGGCTTCCATGGCGGGGGGAGGAGTGGGAGAATTTGGGATGTGTAGAGGGGGTTATATGGGAATTCGAAATCACTGGTGCTGACACGTCTCCCTTCCTGTAGAGAGAGTTATGGGGCGATAAAGAAGGTTCGTGCCGAGGTTCTTGTGGGCTGTTCTGGGGACTTGTGCTTGGCTCCCTGAGTGCCGAACAGTATACACGCAGATATGCGAGGTATACACCTCTCCTCGTGGAGTTTAGATCTAGCAGAACAATAACTGTAGTCGATATCATTGACGTCAATTTAAACCAAGTTCTGCTCTTATGATTCATACGAGTAACTATTTTCTAACCCTAACCCACCAGGGTCACAGCATGTCAGATGAGTAAAAATCATAGTTGCCACAACTCCGAGCCCAGCCCTCAGCCCCTAATCCTGAGCCTACCACCAAGTTGAAGTCGCGAACCCAGCCATAGAAATTGATCAGGGGTCAATCACCCAAAAGATATCATACTCAATATATTTAGGCTCAGTTTGGATGCAACGGTTCTGTTCAGTTGCACCATACAGTGATCATTCCGTTTGACCATCATTTTTACAACAGAAACGGCTGCGAAACGGAATAGAACCATTGTATCATACCCGAAAAAAGTCTTATATAATCTTTGGTTGGCTAGCAGATGACTAAGGCCTCCACAGCTGCTTCTCCTGGGCTGTGCGAGCAGAATTTAATGAACAAGCCACACCCTGTAATACCAGTAGGCCGCAATGACTCGAAATGGGGATCACACGGGTTGCGATCCCTTAGGTAAATGATATTATCATAGCCCGTTGCTTCTCGACTCACCCTATGTATAAGCGCGCAGCTTATTTCTGGGATTCTACGGCACTCAACTAGTCAAGTTGAGTATCACAAATTCCCTACATGTGTGCTCCGGTAAGGAAACGAATGAGCAAGATATCATAATATTATAAGAAACTAGATTAGAATGTTTTTTCTTTTTATTGACCACATCGAGAAGCAAAGTGTATGGTTACCTAAGATCCGTGCAAGTACTGTACTGCACCTTGCGATAATTTTTCGTGCGATGGTTCCGTTCCGTTTTGCCACCGTTTCCCATATAAAAATGGTCGTCCTTCCGTATAGGGGTTTGCTACAATGGTCTAAAACTGACCAATCATAGGCCAAGCATGCTTATGTAATTCATACTTTTAAGATCTCTGATTGGTCAGTTTCTGACCTTTCTTGCAAACCATGGTTTGTGACCATCTTAGTATGTATGATAAAGCCAAACGGCCCCTTAGGTTTTGGGAGTAAGTTGTGCTAAATCAAATTCCTAGGCACTTACACGCGATTAGAAATATCATATCTGAGATTCGTTCAGAGAGGCCAGACAACTTGCCTAGTATAGCAGGCCCTTGATTCCGGGGTTTACTACCGTATGAATCCAGCTCCTGCCGTACCCATTCCGAGGTCTATTGAGCTGAACCCTCCGAGAACGCATCTCTAATGATTCCCCATTTCTTTCAGTAATCCATCAATACAAGCACGCCAGCATGGTAAATTCGCCAAAATTCTTTTGCACAACGGAGCATGGTTCTGCACACCCACACATCACCCTCTTTCAACGCCAAAACAATGGTAAGCTCCTTTGTCCTGGTCTTGGCATCGATTGATCACTCATGATTCAAAATACCCACCATGTTCTATGGTGTTCCTAAGGATTCAAAAACAATAACACGGCAGCACTCGATTCATAACCAAATACCGTTGGAGAAGATTGTTTCATTCGTAAAAGAATGAATATCACCATGCCCACCCACCGAAATAGTAAACTACTACCACTTCCATTAAGTAAACTTGCAATCAATCCTCCTCCAAGAACTCATACCGGTTCCTCAAGCAAATTGAGTAAAAAAAAAGAATTATTGTATTTCCTATCCCTATCATGCCCAACCCTGCCCATACAGTTTATTTAAGGTGCGCGCTGCTTGGGCTCAAGCAGATCCAACTCGATCTGGCACATAGCGCACCCCATCTAGGGTGTTTCCTTTTATGGATGCAATGCCTCTTTCGCTGCTACTATGCATTCTTTGAACAAATTTTTGTTCTGGAAGGTTAATCTTACGGGATAGAAGCTCCATATACAGCTTTCTTAGAGAGGCTCCTTTTTAGTGTTTTTTGTTTTTTTTCGAACTTAGGCTAGCATGTTACTTGTCTAGTGCACGGTTTGTTCTTCTGGGGCTAGAGGGGGGGTCAGTAGTAAGAATTGAAGAGGCTATCCTATTTGTGTTATCATAGTTGCTTACTTTGGCACTATCTACGATACCATTTCCAACCAATTAACCTATCGAACAGGTGATACCTATCATTGTAAAAAAGATTCGGATTAGAAGTAAGGACAACCAAGCCAACGAGAGGGGAAAGAAGACTCCCAAATCGCCAATCCTCAAGGAGGCATTGGGGGGTGATTTAGCAGACCTTCAATACAGAGTTAACCCAGCTTTGGGGCAGCGATACTGTAGGTTACAGGGTACGGTAAAGTCGTGAAGACGTAAAATCAGACCCAGTCTCAATGCTGCGGGCCAACTCTTTCCTTCTCACTTGCCGTCTCTCCTCACAACGTTTGCTATTTTTCTTAACGTCTTTGGTTTATTCTACCCATTGCATCTTTCTTCCCTTATCTCCAATTCTTTAACAGCTAAAATTTCCAGAAGGAGCAACCATCAGAATCACCCTTCCTTTTCTCTATTCCCCTACCTACCTACTACCCACCACGTTTGTCAAAAAAACAACGAATAATTACCTCTTCTTCGTCCACTACATCCCAAAACGATATGCACGTTGAGTATAGACCAGACACTCCCCGCACCACTTTCGAGACTTTAGACCCCCTTCATACGAAATGGGATTACCTCGAGAATTCCGACCGGCTCACCACTGATAACCTCAGTACTACATCCACAAAGGAGTTATCTGATACTGCCACTGCTACTGCTAAGGCTACCGAATCCGCCTCTCTAGGCGCGCGCGAGAGAGAATATATCCTCTACAGCCGTAGGCTCGTGCGCCGCCTCATCAGATTCACCTATTCCCGGTTTAACAAAAAGTTCTCGGGGCTCCAAGGGTTTTCAGGCCCACAGCTGGTATCTGCGCTCATTCGAGCTGGGAATGACTTAGATATGGTTTCAAAAGCAAAGATGAGCGAATCCACAATTTCTCTAAGGCACGCGGTGCAGTACGCTTTATGCGGGGAGTTTATTACGCTTGAGCAGGCTACTATTCGTGGATGTGGTCCTGACGCTTTCCCTGCTGCCCCTTCTGAGGCCCCTTCGTCTTCCACTGCTTATCCCTCTCCACCCCTTTCTGCGGAGGATAAGGAAAAGAAAAAAGTTAAGGCAAAGGAACCAAAGAAGGAAGATGAGCCTCCTGAGAAAACGACCAATTTAACTGGAGCTGGTCTGGATCAAAATTTAAACTCTTTTAGTGCAAAGTTCCTCCGTTTGGGTTACAAGGAGTCCACTATCAAGGAGTACTTCGAGACACTCTGCGAACCGCAGATCAAGGGAAATACTACTGCCATGACTTCAACAACGCCTAGGAGTAATGCCTCTTCTTTTTCTCCACTTGTTTCCGCCGCGGTATCACGCTATCCACCCACTTCCTGTCGCAAACCCGACACCGGCACACTCCCTAGAGCGCTCCACTCCCCCGAGAACGAGTTCACACTACCCATACCACCCCTCCCATTACCAAACTTCGTCCCGACGAAAAGGCCCCTTAGTCTAAAGCGAAGAAGCCCTCGGAAAAGAAAGCTCGCGGATCCAGGAGGCAATAGGAAGCCTAAACACAACTTGCCCTCCCCCCTTCTTCGTGTCAGACGTATGCTCTCCTTGGAGAGAAAATTCAACAAAGCATTAACAGTAGCGCAAGCCAACGGGAAAACCCCCCGGGGGCCCGCGCTGGAATTTAAATCTCACTCGGAGCTTGACACCTCTGGGATCTCGGGGGTGTTACGCCCCCTGAGGGTCTACCCTGATCGAGCGGATAACTGGGGTCAGAGGTACCTTGAGGAACAGAGGGACGACTTGATGGCGACACTGAAGACGGGCTCGGCGATCTCAGGAGGGAAAGCACGCCGAGTTCTGTTCCCAGGTTCGGCATCCCCTACTAGAATTCGGCACAGCGATTTGGAGCTGTCAAACGGGCCAGAGGTAGGTGCCAAACCGTCCAGGTCGGGTCAAGTTACTTCCCCGGATCAGCTGTATAGTACTACCCCTAGTAAAGATATGGCCGAGCGAGAGCCACCCCCGCAACTATCCCATAGGATTGTGGAATCTGTTTTAGCCTATCTTAAGGTCCCTTTGACTATGTTCTCAAAGCCCCCCGGCGTTACTTCCTCCAGCCAGCTGTCTACCCCTACTCCTGATAACAGCAAAGCTGAGCGAAAGGAACTTGCGCAATCGTCCCATGAAACTACAAAAGTTCCATCAATCCATACACCAACCCCACCATCCAGTTCGAAGAGAAAGTACCCGCCAACGGCCGATGCCGAGGACCCGGAGAACCAGGACTCACCGACGCCACAAAAGAAGTTGAAAGCCAAGCCCAGGAAGCCCACTAGTGGGCCGGTTAGCAAACTTCGGTGGCCGCAGGATTCGGGGGCTCCCGGTGAGATAGGAAAGTCTTGTAAGAACCAGCAGCCAAAGGGACTTGAAGGATTGGTCCGGGCCACGGAAAAAGCAACTCCAGCGATGGCACAAGCCCCACCTTCCAGTTCGATGGTAAAGCTCTCTCCAATCGCCAAAATTCAGAAGCTAGCGGATGCTGAATCACAGTCGCCACAAAAGAAGATTAGAAGAATGCAGGGTAAATTGACTCGCAAAAAAATTGGTAAACCCCCACAGAAGGAGAATTCGGAGCCTCTGAGCCGGGAGGTACTGTCTCTTAGAGGTGTTGAGACAGCTTCTCGGCTAGATGCTGTCAATGACGAGGGGGGGACACTACCGGCAAGCGATCAGATTCCCGCAAGAGTTCATCGAAAGCGGAAGAGGCCAAATTTTGAGGATCTGAGCGAGTATAGAGAGGATTTTTTTCGCCCTGCGAAACGGGTGGGAATCAGTTGACCTCCAGGGCCACTACCCCCTGCCCACAGACCAGTGTGTTCCCCCTTAACTTAATAGTAGGTAATACTGTACTGTACAGCCAGGGCCGAGCTGGCATATCATTTCTGCATAAAAAATCATTGCTATCTCAAGTCACCTCAACGCAGCACCCTCAGATTATCCCTGAGCTCTTGAACTTCATTTTCTTGTCTACCTCAATTTTCCATTTTCGTGATTGCTTCGATAAGTTAACCCCCTGTGGCTCAATTCGCACTGAACTACTTGTACAGATTTACATTCCGAGCTCCCAAAGCTCCATCAGCGGTTGGGGGAAAGTGTGTAACACCACTCACTGGCCACAGACTGGGTTGTGTGCAAATATTGGATCCATGGTGCATAGGGTAGTTAGTTCTAATCCTTTAAAATAGTACTTGTACGAGTTACGGTATCATATATGATACGGTGTCGTACTCGAGTCGAGTACCCCCGGTTGCGAGACAGCGAGGGCTCCGGGTTGTGGTTGAAGTAAAATAAATCGTTCGGTAACGTGAGGAGAGAAAAGTATAGACAGAGGAACGATGGATAAAAACCAGCAGGAGATTTTCTTAGGCGCTCGATTGAAAGGTCAAAATTTGCATGTCATTTCTAAGTAGATAGCAAGGCCCTTTTATCCCAAGATGATCTACATCTTGTCCAGTGCCTATGTGGATGAAAATTTTCATCTCCGGTAAGGGGACTAAAGTCTTGTCCCTTTGAAACAACAAGGAAACAGAAAAGAAACAAGAGAGAAATTTACACTGCAAGGAGATAGAGAGGAAACAGTATGGAGACAACAGGGTGATAACAGTTTCAGACATCAAGTAAGGTATAACTGAAAGTTTGTGAAGATCATATAGGAAACCAATAGTAGGTATGAAATCGAAACTCAGGGACAATATTCCAACAGTGGTGCGTAGCCAAAACCTTGGCACGAGTACTGTACGAGCTTGGCGACAAAAGAAACGGACCCCCCCCCCCATTTTACACCAAAAATGTGCATTTTCACTTCACAAAATCTCAGCTTTATCACTTGCAAAAAAAATTCAAAATTTTCCAGAACCTTTGGAGCCATCTAGATACTATCATTTATAAGTGACAAGTTCTGTTAGTTAATGCCCATGGAGTACTACTAGAAGGAATGATAGTGATCAAAAAGTACTAGTCCATTGCAACCACATCTAATCTGCGCTCTAAGCTCTCAGCCATTCATGTGGAGTGGCAAAGTTCTGATAAAATCTACCCAGAAAGTCTAGGTAATTGCCTACATCATGGCTTTAATTTTGTTAGTTCTATATTGTTTTTCGTGGAGTTGTGATTGCTTAAAATCGGCCATTTTTGGTGTAAAATGGGGGGATCCGTTTCTTTTGTTGCCAAGCTCGTACTCGTACAGTACGGCAGGTTCTGTTCGTAGTATCATAATATTATTATATCATGTTTGACACCAGTTCCAGATAGTACGCGTGTGGCCAGGCGTTCCATCGCGCTTCACACGACAGCATAAACACCATCCCCAAGTTTCTGGTCTTTCTGCCACCACAAGTACCAACCTCAAATTCAGAGCTAACCCATGTCTGCCCCCTGTCGCGAGGGAGTGGAACTGAATCCGCGTTATTCAAGTGCATTTCTTTGTTCTAGCGGACATGGTGCAAGCTTCTCCCATTCAAAGATACGATACACAAGCTAAAAATTACCTTAGATTTCAACCGAGGTACCCACTGGCATGATACCTGCCAGGAAGACATCCATTCATTGACTAGGCGAATTTGTACAGTATACTGTACGCACTCAGCACAGAGTTCAAGCTGTAATTGAGAACCTCTACTGTGCCTAAGTGCGACGCGGACTATTATATATCATCGTCCCCCCGTGTGCGCCCGCGTTGGCTGGATCCTCGAGTACGACGAGTACGAGTACATATGTGAACTTGTCTCTATGTCTGAGTCGGATCGGTTGATTTCTAACCGCATCCAGATCCCGTATCCCTCCAGCCTGCAGCCTTCAGTTCCAACGTCGTAAGCTTCATGGACACGAATGCTTTGTTTTATATTCACATCCGTGGGACGTCCGTCTTATTGTCCTGGATACTTTTGGCTTGATACCTCTGATGTCTAAGCACCTTTTCTTGGAACTACAATTTTCCACATTCTAGACACCCTGCAATGTCGACGTAAGCACTATTTTTTCTCGCACAAGTTCTAGAATTGATATCCAATAACCTTCCCAATTACACAGTATAAGCCGTCTAAAACTGGGATTCTTCCCTCTAAAAGCCCTGCTCCGGTAATTGCGGAGACTAGTACTCTGTACTGTATCATATTTCATACACATTTTCCCATCGAGGGAGACTCTATTGTTTCCTATTAAAATGGCTTTTTACCCTTTGTCTCCTGACGCGGGTTTTCGGGTCCTTCAATCCTTTGTTTGCTCTGGACGAGAAAAATAACAAAAAAAAAAGCCAAAATTCATAAGGGTAAATTTCCTTTCTCTTGATTCCCGAGCCATAGACAATAGATGTTTAAAGATATGGTCTATGCTCAGGACCGAGGCCAATGGAGGGAAGGAAGGAAACAACATCCTCCCTTCAAAATTTACCCTTGTGGCGATAGCCGACACCTTAGATACCCGTGAATCCCCAGCGTCTTGACAGTCTTGACAGCCATGGTCAATCAACTGATTCCCACTGTCTTGCGAATTGACCGTGGCCAACTCAGACCCCCGCTCTTGGCACCTCGGGTCAGTCCCGTCCCCGATGAGTTGAATAGATTTCTCGCTCTTTTCAGCGATGACAACTTCACCGCGGCAAGGGTGGCTGGACGGGTGGCCGCCCTGGGAGCTTGGACTGAACCTGTCATTCAAGATTTGGACAACGAACACCAATTTGAGGGGAACGCTCCTTGGGGAATCGATACTAATCGCCCGTATCATTCTCTGTGGAAGCTCTATTGCGAATCACTTTCTAGGAGATACCCAAACCGATCTCCTCTAGTCATTTCAAACCCCATTTTACTGGACGATTTACCAACCACCTTTTTAACTCCTGAAATACACCAGAGACTCCCTCAATGCTCTAACCTACTGTTCATTCTCCGGAATGAAATCCATGAGTACTGGTTCGGGGACTTAAATTTCAACACCGCGACGTTACACATTCTGGCTCCTTGGCCGACTGGTGCTGTCGCCATACCGGATATCTTATCGTCCCACGGTGCCCTCGAGCAATGCTTACGAGTGGCGACTAGAGATCCTGTCTGCAGGATAGCCCATACCCAAGGCTACAATATATCCACTGCTCCTGATACGATAGACCGTTCTTGGCGATATGCCTTGAGGGCCTTAGCCCTATGGCACGAGACCAGTAACCCTGATGGCTTTTGGCCTAGGACAGCGACCACCATTGATTCCGCAGGTTGGGATATGCCTGGGTTTATGGGCGGACTCTTAGAAATCCTTCACCAGGTTAGTAGGATAAACCATGTGCGCCACTGATACTAATGAGGACGGTCTAGCAACAAAACGAAAATCCCAAAGACCCCACACAGGAATTAGAATCGGAAGCTATAGCGGATATGCCATATGACTTTGCGCAGAGCCTCTTCGCTCTCACCTATCACATTAAGGCTATTGAGTTTGCCCAACGAGAGATTGATAATGGTGCCGAAGCGATCTTGTTCAGGTCTATTCCAAGCAATATCAATGATGAATGCGGTCCTGCAGGCGGCGGCCCATGTGCAGTCCAGGTGACAGCCCTCCGTCGTTCTCAAAAGCGTATCTTTTTAGGGTGAGCTTGATCCTCACCCAGAGTCTCAGAATACCGGATACTATTGTTGCGAATACGGGCTAATTTAAACATCCAGCCGACTCTCACATGCTCCCAAGGGGGCACAAATCCTTTTGCGAGGCTCTGCGGATCGTTTCCAGAGGCAAATGGATAATCCCCCACTCGGAGGTGATTTCCCCAGGTCATATTTGTTGCTATCTGTGCCCACTAACAACGACATAGCTACCGTTCCCCAGGCCGCTTCCCACCGGCGGGCGACTGAATTACAATGGAATCAGCGTGTCAATAAATTTTTGGTAGCCCTGGACGAAAATGGCCAGGGTTTCATCAAATCCATGGAGTTGCTAGAATATCCTCTTTATATGTCGCTTCGTGTCAATTCTGTTGATATTCTCAGTACTAGACCCGCCTCCGTTGTACTTCCGAATTTTGCCTACCTGGAAATCGACAATCAGCCTCCAATATTCTGGTTGAGAAGGCGCAGGCCAGTGCTAGGACCGGAAGACAGAATTATGAGCACAAGCAAACATAACTTCTACGGCCCAACCCCATGGATGATTCAAGAGCCACTTTGTACGGAAGCTATCCCACCAGGAGCTCCTCCTGACCCGCCGGTCGCTAGAATTGTTCAGCTTTTAGGAAGAGAATCCAACTTTCTTCCCGCAGCCGTAGCTTCCCGGGCGATCCGGTTTGGACAATGGACACTTGAAAATTACACAATGGATCCTTTTGACAGGGAAGAAAGATTTCAACGAACACAGACACTGCCAGACCCAAGAGGTTTGGAACCCAGGGGATGGCTTACAAGTGATATAATGGACGCTGTAACAGCTCAGTATAACCAATTCCATCCGGAGGCAGAGATATTTTCGGTCTCAATTACAGCCTTATTAACCGTCACCGGTGATTCTTCGCACCTCGCGCAAAACCGATTAGGTGCAAGGTTTTGGATCTTTATACAGTCGAATGTCCAGGCAAATCAGCCCGGTACCCACTGGTGGATCTCGATAGTTGACCGGGTTAAAGGGCACTTTTTCAGTCACAACAGCTTTGTAGGTATTGGCGATCCTAACATCCTCTTCAATGTCTTGAATCCTATATTTGAATCACCCGTCGTCCAGAATATTGCTGGATCAGCGGCAACCTTGACCCTACCGGTGAATACGGTGGTGAATGTACCGCAACAACGGAACGGATATGATTGCGGCGTTTACTCCGTGAGAACGGTAACCTCGTTCCTCGAGGGGCTCGCCCAAATTCAGGGACCCGTCCCAACAGACGGGGAAAGCCAGGCTGCGAGATCGTACATAGTAGAAAACTGGTCCCCCACGGAATACCGGGCAATTCTTCGGCATTCCTTTCCGGTAAGTCCGAGTCTTCGGAGTAGTTTGGCCCCCCAAAAAATTGACAGTGAGTGGGTTCTAGACTCGGAGTCTGCAGAAAACCGGTGCTTCCACTACCATCGACCTACTCAGCAGCGTCACCAGCGTGCTATCGCATGCTAATCACTCCCAAGATCTGGAGCGGGCAATGTGGCACCTTGACAACGCCGGTGGAATCCTTCTTCAAATGAACTGTCTGACAGTAGGCAATTACCCTCATGGCTGTCTATGTCAGGGTCAAGATAACGGGTGTGGTTTCTCGGTAGTGCCCGTCCCGCCGGGTTATAAGGTTGTGCTCATGAGGTAGGCCACCACTCATCCTAACCCCAGCGCTCATGAGTTCACATCCATTAGCGACTCAATCCTTTCGGAGGGCTCTTGGACGAGGGCTCAAACCCTCCCTGTCATGCGGCAGTATTCGGCGGCATATGGAAGCGCTTGTAAGTACAGTCGTTCCCCCATTCTTTCACAGCTAATTAGATCACTTTAGTGATGAGATTAAATCGGAACAACCAACTTAGCAATCTGGAGAGGGAAGAACTTCGCGATAAATATTTGATCATGGCTTCAGACACCGCTCAGGTATTAGTCGGGAGTCGACTAGAAGATGCCGGAAACATCCCCCGGGGCTTTGCTCGAGCAGCTTTCCTTCCTGACGACAATACTGACAAAATCATTCAAATTCTGGAAACTAGCTCGAAAACGTACGGAGGTGATACCATCAGGTTACCTCAAGCGTCATATATAAGGATAAATGACCAGCTCTGGATTTGGACAGCAAGATCTCTCGCCCAGCCAGCTGCTAAAAGATGGCGCACCGCCGTCCCAACAAGGCAGGGTGTCGCCCTAGCACTAACGAGAAACATTTCCGCGTCTGTGATCTCCGCGCCACTAGCATCCCATGTCTGGAACGAAGAGTCGGAAGAGCCAGCCAATGAGGATAACCCGACCAATATTGACTCAGCAGTGGAGAGTTTCCGTTCTAGGTGGGCGGAGAAGGAGCTCAGATACCAACAAGCGATCAGTCAACAGCAAGGCTATTTTCCCTACTCAGATAGTGAGGACTCATTACTTAATCAGTTTTCCATAGATCAAGAGGATGAACATGGGGTTAGACCTCGCAAGCAGAAGAGATTCTACAACTACTCATCCTCCGAAGAAGACGAGGGGGGCCTGATCGATCGGGACAGACGCACAAGACCCCCAAAGCGTGTAGCTCGAATGAACGCCCAGACAGGCACTCCGTTTTTGCCAACCATGGGACAGGCTGCTACAGAACTCGTACAACCGATCAGACATTTAATAAGGCCCTCCGGTGACACTAGGTGGATGCAAATTCCTGAAGAGATCCCTAGGACCGACCTGAGCAGAGGTGATCCAACCCTCACCATCAACGCCATTGGGATACTTGGAGGGACGTTTCCGTTACCCACAGAGCATAATTTTAGCTATCTTGCCATCCGAAGATATCTGGAGAGTCAGAGAGAGCTCTTCCCCGCCTCCATTCTCTGTTACTGGATGGATGGCGTCGAATCAACACCTTTGTCTAGCCAAAGCGATTACTTGGTATTCTATTCGCAGATGCGTGCTCTACAGGTTGACCACAGACAGGGGTATATTGCTATCGAACAACCGATGACTTGGACGACAGTTATGCGATTCAGTACAGAAGGCTTCGTATACGAGCGACCCCAGGAGCCTACCCGCGATTGGGAGACCTTCATGCTGAACGCGGAGCCTTTCCCGGCTGACCAAGTGTTCGCAGGTTATGCAAATATCGGAGATGCAAGGTTCACCCCCGGGCCTGAGACAATCCTTCGAACCCATGAGGACTTCGGAACGCTTTTTTACTCAGCAGCCGAAAACAGATTTCCCGCAATACGTGTGGTTGTCCGCCGAAGCCTCGCAGTCGATAGCACAGATCAGGCATGTCTTGCCCCTCCATCATATCCCGAAAGAATTTGCTCTTGGCTAACCCTATATCGCCCAATGGTGCATAGGCCGCAACTCACACTGCCAGGATAACCGCAACCAGATACGATGGCGATGGAAATAATGTCATAGCCGGTCCCATCACTGCAGTCGTAGCAAGCGCCATGGGCTATATGAACTGGAAATTTCTCTCGAGCCTTGTTACCCACTGGCTTGGTACGTCAGATTCATTAACCTACGTCCTTCCACAATCTACTGCCCAGAACCCGGTGGCGGTGGATAGTCAGGACTCCTTTCAATCCATGATCGATGAGTTTAATAGACTCCCCGACCGGGAGCGACAACTATCTCTGGTAATTAGGGTCAGTAACCAAGTTTATTCCTGTCCTGTTGAGGAAACTAACGATAGCCCAGGCGCCCCTAGCTGTTAACGAAACCCCCAGGATAAGAGCCAAAATTACTGCCCAGAAACCCGGGATGGTGACCCGACGTGGTCAGACTAGGCTCGATGATCTCTCACGCCTATTGAGAGCACAACCAGAATCGGCCCAAGCAGCGCCAGCACCAACGGTCCAGGGTACTATCTTGCTAGAACTCTTGTCCTCATTTCAAGTAATGTTAGACAGGATGGACCGGATGGACGAAAATTTCCGGGAAGCGCAAATACAAGCCGCCGCCAGAGACCGCATCATGCTCGGATTTATGGAGAGATATTTTGCTGATTCGGGCGACGGTGGTGGTGGGCTACCTGCACCGGGTCGGCCCATGGATCAAGCTGCGAGCCGAGCCTCGGACCGGGTTACAGACCAAGTCACAGACTCGGCCGCAGTCCAAGCCAGAGCCCAAGCCACGGATCATGCTAGAGGCAGAGCCGCAGACCAAACTACGGTCCAAGCCGCAGAAGAGGGGAAGGGGGCGGAAGCAGAGGTGGCAGAAGAGGATGGAGAGGAGGGAGAAGAGGGGGGGGATGAAGTAGAAAAA